>NC_056737.1:903146751-903224251 GCF_019279795.1 Protopterus annectens
CCCCAATGTAATGGCGGTATACATGGCTTTGTTGCAACTGTGTTGTTCAGTGATTGACTACACCCTGGAACACAATTTGTACATGGACACAACATTGCTGTGCAGGTATTATCAGCTCTGCAATGCTCTGTGCACCATCACTCACATGTATACAAGCCATGGGTGCATGTGTTATCTGTGTGTCACATAGATATTAATGTCTGAGTACAGTGTCTGTGTCCAAAGCAGATAATAGTGGGCACAGGTGTAGCACATACATGCTATGTACACACATGGGATGATTGCTGCATGTTGACATGAAGTATGCCAATGCTCTAAATGGCCAGTGTACAGTAGTTATGGTGAGTGTGGGAAATATTGCAGATATGTTGGTGCCACACATGGCATGTCAGGCTACATGACTGCAACATTAAACACCACACATACACAATGTGTGTCAAGTGACCTATACACCCACTAGCATTCCAGGACATATATGTGACACTTTGTTTGGATGGTGACTGCTGCGCATATTGTGTATACTGGCATATGTAAGCACACCCACAACATGCAATGCATATTGTGTATAGGTGCATATGCTTGCACACGCACAACATTGAGGTGCAAAGCAATGACTGCTATGAATACTACTGTGGTCACTGTAACTGGATGGGATGTAGTACCCTGTGCCATCATCAATATGCATCCTGTGGTCACTCACAGCTACTAATGTGTGCTAGACTACCACCTAGCATGCTGTACTTGAACTGCAGTGCCGTGGCTATGTTCACAATTACACAGACACCTTGTACATGGGTGTGTGAGGTGACCAATAGGAGCATTGCCTAACTTGACTGTGTTATGTGTTGCAGAGTGTTGCATACACCCATGATAGGACTCTACCCCTGAGGTACAGCATGTGTGTGTGCAAGACATGTGGAATACTGACGTGTGACCTTACAGCGGGTGTGATGGGAAATGTAGCATGTTTTCGTGTACTGCATATGATAAACGTGTTCTGTTGTGTACAGCTGTAGCAACTATGCATATCTAAGGTGCAGTACAGTGTTGCCACACTTGTGTCTGCTGCACTGTGCAGTGTATGTGCTTGAGGCAGCTACTGACTTTAATGAGATGATTAATGTCTCATAGCAAACATGGACAACATGCATTATGCGTAGGTGTGTTACGTGTACATGGCCTACACCTCACCTATGACATGCACATTTAATTACCAATATTAAAGTGTTAACACACTCACCAGCATGTACCATCTGCCCTGCTGTCACACCAGAGGGACCTACAAGAATATGACATAGTTTATCAGTGGCCACAACTGTGGCATTGCTGTCATGAGTGAGTGCGCTAATCTACAGTAGAACTACAGTCAACAGTCATAGCTGTGGAGATACAATTCCAAATATCAGTATTGCACACAAGAGGCAGCACAACTGCTAAACACACAGTACCCATCTCACATAAGCATATTCTAACAATACAGGTAACAGTAGTCTACAACTAGGGCATATTACCTGCACACTCCATGTTGTCCTACTGGGTAGCTCTGGCCTCCATGATGACACATGCATGATGTTGCTGCTGCTGTAGGCCAGGAGCCACCATGCTTAGGAGCAGCTCCTCCACTCTGGTGAGGGGGGGGGATGTATGGGTGCCCCACCACCTGTGGCAAGCTGTTGTCTATGGATATCAGACGCATGCTACCAGACATGTCTGATTAAATCACTGCAGTGATGGTGTACCAGCTCATATGTCTGGTTATGCACACCTATGTCATTTACCCGGCAAACAAGATCCTGCCACAGTGCAGTGCGCTCATGCTGGTGCTGGCTGGCCCTGGAAAAAAGCTGTGCATAGTTCTGATACAGGCTGGCCTGTATGACTTCCTCCTCTGCAGCTGTATACACAGGATTGCAGTGATGAGCCATAACTCTGGAAGACAATTAAACAATATGTGTGAGCAAGTCATGTGGCACACTTAACATTATGAAGTACAGATATCACTTAACTGCCAGATATAGCATCTGTCTGTCTATCAGAGGATACACACATTCAATACCACATATCAGTGCTCAACCCACAACTGCCTGACAGTGGCTGCCGCACTCCATACAACAAACCAGTATACACCAGTACTCGACACACTGTATTGGATACAATGCACAACCTCACACTGGGGGTATATATCAAGCTAATGCATGATGAATATTGTCATCCAATGCAATGAATGTAATGAACAGTTACAGTATTAACAGTAAACCACCCTAGTCTTTGATGCCATACCCCAACCTAACAAATGTGCACAGTTGTTAATATAGCTGGCATACTGCTGTAACAGAGTATACATGTTGCTAGGTACACACATATACCCTGTAACACACATGTGATTGCGGCCATGGTACAGGCATCATTACACACACATTAGACATGCATACAACACACAAATGTATGCCAACACAGATGAGCATTACCTGTGCACCTTATAGCACTGTGTGCCCCTACTTACAGATACCTATGCCTGAGGAATGTGATCTGTGCAGACTACAGTAAACACACAAGACAGTGATACCAGGAATGTGAACATACACCATACTGTGGTGTTTAGGCCTACAGCTTCAGGTAGTACAACAGTTCATATGTGACCTGGATTCACCAGCAGTACCACTTACTGAGCATACATGTATTGCTACAGCCTACAATGGGAATCCACAGTTGTACACAAGGTACTATGTCACAACATATGCCATCCTTCTATGTCTGCATCCCAATAATGGACATATCTTTCTCTGCCCTCACACCTAGGGCACAAACTACCATGACAGACACAACCTCATGATAAGCTATCACACCTTTACAGACCTTGCACCCAGTCAATATCACACCCATTCCACCTCATATATTGCACTGAGTACATGTGTGTGCGCATTGTGTCATAGGTAGTTACTACACTATTGGCCCGGGGCCTACAGCAGCCTAGCCATATGCTACCCTGCCATTTGACACACATGTAATGTGATTACAATTGCTCCTGTCAAATGGATACGTAGAGGTGACTCTCAGGGCATATTACCTATCTCCATAACATTCATCAGGGGTATGTATGACATCTACTAATGAGGAGCCTTGTTTATTAATGCTGGGCAGTTTAGTCCAGAGTATGGCATATTTGTGTATAGGAACCTGTACCTCCAGCATGTGCTGTTTAGTGCTATGACAAGGATTAGGGCCCTAGGTCATGTAGCCTGGAGGGATTGTGAGGTGTTGTCATGGTGGCTGGCCGACTGCTATGAGTGTGACATACCTCTGTATGTCCGGCAGTGGTGACCTCTGTGTATGACATATGCAATGCACTCTAGCTGTGGTTTTGTGAGTCAGTCTGCATAGGGCATGTGTTTGGGGCAGTGTCACTCTTTGTTAGGTATGTCTGTGGCCTTTCCACTTGCTGTGGTTGTCATGTGAGGTACATACCACATGGGCATTGTGAGGAGTAGGGGGTACACTGACCTATATTTCCCTAGATGGCACACCTTTTGTGATGACACATACCATGAAGAGGGATTACAAGACTAGTGTGGAACTGTGATTATCAGAGGGGAGGCTACTGTACACCATGTCCCATGTTCCCTTCTGACACCTTCAGTGTTGGGCAGACAACCACCTGTCTGGTAGTTAGTGTGTAAAGTGTTTTGGAATGGGGTATGGTACTGCAGTATCAACACTGGTGTTCAGTCAATGTGTCGGTCACCAGGCACCTTTTGCAGTACGTCTGACCCCGTGTCTCCCTCTCTCACTCTATATATATATATATATATATATATATATATATATATATATATATATATATATATATATATATATACATATATATATATATATATATATATATATATATATATATATATATATATATATATATCCATATATATCTGTATATATCTATATATCTCTCTATATATTTATATATGTATATATCTATATATCTACATATCTATATATCTATATATCTACATATCTATATATGTACATATCTATATATCTGTATATATGTATATATCTATATATATATATATATATATATATATATATATATATATATATATATATATATCTATATATATATATCTATATATATATATATCTATATATATATATATATATATATATATATATATATATAAACATCCATTGCTGTACATATACATGCATATATAGGCACATATACTGGCCACCTTTCATGTTGGGAATATCAATCATTAAACAGTTATGAGACATACAATTTTATAACAATATTGCACAGTGTTGTGCGGAATGCATTTTGCTGTCCTCAGGCCTTATAGCTGTAGCAGGCCTCACTGTCTCAGTCCCACAGCATTTAACCACCACATGACATATACCTGCACAGCTTTCTGTTTTCAATGCCGCACACTACAACCTACATAGATATGCGCACATAGCAACCTTCAACTACATATATATGTCTAGCCTTCACTAACAGTTGCAGTATGTCCGTTGCCCTATGCACATCTGCATTTACATATAGATATTGACTACACACACATATCGAGGGTTCACTGTATGTACAGTACCCTTCAGACACATCATTTGCATCCTACCAAATACATATCTGTTACATACCTTACCTTTGTATTTCTTACCTCTGTCTGTTGTACCTGTTGACGTTTATTGTTCTTTAAATATTTTTTTTTATTTTGGTGTCTCCAAACACCTCTGTTTGTTCATTTGTTTGTTTGTGTTTGTTTGTTTGTCTGTCTGTCTCTCTCTCTTGCTTGCTCCCTCTCTCTCTCTCCATATGCTGCAATGATATTATTGCATGTGTGGACAGCAAGTACAGGCTGCTTTTGTAGGTATCTGCACACGTGCATGTGATGGTCTCTGCACCAATTGGTGCCCACCATTTAGTAATTGCATGCAGCCTGCTGTGTGCTAATTGCAGTTCTCACTGTGATTTCAGGACACTGCTATAAAATGATAGGTTAGGTAGGCATAGGCCTTTTAGTTTTGTAAGGTGGGATCCATGCTTGTTTGCTGTGGACACTGTTGTGTGAGTCAGAAGGTTGGTATATGTCTCATATCTGCAGCTGGGCTGTAGCCGGTGAAATGCATGTTGTACTGAAACCTGACTGTTGCTTCTTCCAGTACACTCTTCTCAGTGTGTCAGTTTACTCACACCTCCTAATGCTAACACTGGATACATGGGAGTATGTACTTTCTTTTGGAATTAGGAAATTAACTAGCATACAGCAGTGGTTATTCCAATGTATTGCTCTGCCTTTCCTATATTCCCTTTACATTCACTCCTTTGAATGCATGTTATATTTCTGTCTGGCTTGAAATGTATTGCTCTGGCTTTCCTATTTCCCCTTTGCATTCACTCCTTTTAATGCATGTTACATTTCTTTCTTGCAATGTAATGCTCTGGCTTTCATATTTTCCCTTTACATTCGCTCTTTTTAATGCATGTTATATTTCTGTCTGTCTTGAAATTTATTGCTCTGGCTTTCCTATTTTCCCTTTACAGTCACTCCTTTTAATGCATGTTACATTTCTTTCTTGCAATCTAATGCTCTGGCTTTCATATTTCTCCTTTACATTTACTCCTTTTAATGCATGTTATATTTCTGTCTGTCTTGATATGTATTGCTCTGGCTTTCTTATTTTCCCTTTACATTCACTCCTTTTAATGTATGTTACATTTCTTTCTTGCAATGTAATGCTCTGGCATTCATATTTCCCCTTTACATTCACTCCTTTTAATGCATGTTATATTTCTGTCTGTCTTGAAATGTATTGCTCTGGCTTTCCTATTTTCCCTTTACATTTCCTCATAGTAATGCATGATATATTTATTACAGCACCAAGCTATTGTTTATCTGCTGTGGCTCAGTGGTAATTCATGCAGTTTAGTGTGTCCAGGGTTCGGGACTGACAGGGGTGTTATATTTTGCTGAATAGCAGACTACAGGCTTTGTCATACAGAGTGACTAAGGCACTTTTAAGCAGTTATAAGCGGGTTTGCGTGAGTTTGCATGACGCTTAGCTAAGCGCACACAACTGCAGACCCGCTGACTACTGCTTAAAAGCGCTTACTCCCGCTAACACCCACGCTAATTTCTTTTAAAGAAAAGAAAATGGAGAAATAGGAAAGTGGTGAAAAAGGGGGCACAAAGAGGGTAGGACTGTAGGAAAACAAGCTTGGGATGCGCAGGAAGGATGTAGGGAAGGCCCATAGCTGCCCAATTCTTTACCAGCAGCAGTTGTGCATATGTTTGAAATTTAGAGTGAGATTTGAAACCTTCCACCACTGAGAGAGGGGTGAGGACAACATAGTATGTTGTAGAGCCAATTGTAATTATCAGTTTACATGTCCAGCAGGCATGTGTGCGAAATGGGCAGCTATGTTTGGCGCGTAATTTTTTTGCGGGTACAGATTGCCCTTTTTTTAATTTTTTTTTCAGGTAAGAGTGGAATGTTAGGTGAAGGAAGTAGGAATATTGGGGGAGGTGGGTTGGGGAGGTTAACAGACAAGACAAACAAGACGCATACAGGGGTGGAGTATGACACATGGTGGGTAAACACAATTGATGGGGACGGATGTTTGGATATCGCAAGATTTGAGCCCACAGATGGCAACAGTGGAACTGAGATCCCCACCCATCGGCAATTACCACTGCACCTTCACAGCCCACACCGAGGCTGTGCTGAGGGATGGATAGGAGGGGCAGGCACACCCATGAGCTGCGCCACTCTCTCCTCAAGCTGGTTTAGGGGATCAGTCACAGAACGCCTGATCTCACTACGCACCACAGCCCAGACCCTTGGAAGGAGAGTGGAGGCTCATGCATCAATGTACATGCAGATATGTATAAACCAAAAGGACAAATGTCCATAGGAATTAACTGTAAATACACATACCCAGTTTGGTGTGGAATGGCATAATTTGTGAACATAACGTATGATGGTAAAATATTACATTAACAACTTAAAATACCTATACGTATACTGTACATTCCTACTAGATGCAGATATATATCCACTACATGTATTAGTACAGTTCCCTGTATGTAACCTTAGAAATGTTGGTGATGGAGATGTTACTGCTACATTAATAAACATTCCATTTGTATTCATATATGTTCATATCTGGCTGAGTTCAGAGTATCCTGCTACATTTGAACAGTTACGTACAGTTCTAGCAACACACTGATATTTGTGGGATCACAAGCTGCTCATGTACCAGATTAACATGTACATACTATACTTGAAACAGTTGAGGACGATAAATATTCTTCTGAGATACTGGCATTCTCATCAGCCAGTTTATATGGGCCTAGACAACTGTGGATATTCAGCATTTCATACAACTATACTGTCTCCATAATGCAAGGGTAAAACAATATATCCAAAATGTGGGATGGACACAGTCCAGGTATTGTACTTTATTAAAAACATTTCACTCTTTGGTTGTGGCTGTCTCATTCATTTCATTATGTAGTGCATGCAGTATACCTTTATTCCAGACTTCTTACACCTTTATTGGTAGCTTCAAACTCTTTCTCACTCTCTCACTTATTTTATATTTACATCTCAGGATGGTACTTAATTCCAGGCTTTATTAACATTTATTACTGGGTTACAACAATCCTTTCCAGCTGACTCACTTATTTCATATGTCAGTATATACAAGGATGTATTCATGACTTGTCTGTCCTTTATTGATGGATAAGAAAACTCATTTTCAGGCTGAAGCAGTTATCTGATATTACAATACAGGTGGAAACTCTATTTGAGACTTGTTTACTCTTTATTAATGGATTACAATACTCTTTTTCAGGCTGCATCACTTATCTGATCTTAGAATACTAGCAAAAGCTTTATTCTAGGCTTATTTGGCCTTTATTATTGGGTTACAACACTGAACTTTTTTACAGGCTGTCTCACTTATATTCTATAATAATACCAGCTGAATAATTACTAACCTGCCTGGTGGTGCAGCCTTACCAGCCTATCAGCATAGGTTTGCTGATTCGCGGAACGAACACCTGCAGCTGTAATATAAATGAAGGGATATTGGAACATACCTATCCATACTATAGGCTAGGATGGCATTTCTTACATACTTAATTACATGGATACTTACTCATTAGTGGGGCATTGGGCATCTGACGGGTCTCCTGGATCCATCAGTTCAGTTGGTCCTCCTTTCATCGCTTCAGGTCTGCATGGTGGTGTCGGACCTGCTCACCAGTCCTAGGAATGCCTGTGGCACTGGTAAGATCATGTGCCAACTGGTTCCACACCTCTGCCTTGTATGCTCCCCATTGAACCTGGCCCTGCATGAGTCGGCCTTCATGTTGGTGGACTAGGAGCCAAACCATATATTTGGACTCCTCAATGCCCCACCTCTGTGCTCTAAAGCGATTGCCCTCTCCGACACCTGCCATCCTGACTGCAAATGGGTACCACAATCAGTTATGGTGAGTATTCCTGCCGATGGGGCTTAAATATGCTGCATTTCCCACACTTTTTTGTGATTGGCTGTTTTTGAGAATTCTAAGCTGACTGCAGACCTGCTTAGTAATGGTTAATCTACAATTTTTAAGTATATGTATGCTAATCGTGGCTGCTTTTTCTTAGCTGTCATGGCTTAGTGGTTCTGTGCTTTGATTATGATGCGCAGGGTCCTGGGTTTGAACTTTGTCACTCTTTTATTTTAATACTGTCTAGACAGGCTAGGGGGTGTGGCTGCATTTAAGCAACCTAGCTCTACATTGCTCCCTGGTGCCCTACCATGCCCTGGTTGGTGTGGCGCGCACGTCCGCACAAACACATTGCGCTGGGTAAAGCGCTTTTAAACTTTGGGCAACTCTATTGCACTGGGTAAAGTGCTTTTAAACTATGGGCACCTTTGTTTAGCTGGGTAAAGTGCTATTAAACTATGGGCAACTCTGTTTAGCTGGCTAAAGCTCTATTTAACTATGGGCACCTGTGTTTAGCTGGGTAAAGCGTTGCTTAACAGCAGGCTATTCTATATCTGAGTCCTTTAAAAATATATATTTTGTTCACTGATACATTGGCCATGTCACTGCTTTTAATAAAATTTTAATCATATGGCTGGTATTATTTCAAATACTGATTTAAACATAAATAAGAAGGGGAGTGGTGGAACTTGAACCGTGAATGCCTCCACTTTGTGCTTACGCTCTACCATTACACCATTGCAAATTAGTGCGATTTGCTTAAACATTCTTTCTTATACTCTTCCACGTCGGAATTGCTAACTATAGCTAAGCAATGGGCACACCCGCGCACACACGTGCAAATATGGGCAATTATATCGTGGATTTAAAAAAAAAAAATTACATATTTTACTTTTTATAACTGTGATGGGGGTTTACAGTGTCAAGGAGTGTGATGTTAGGTGCAAGTACATTTGAGCGAACTCGCTCTTGTGTGTTGACATTTTGCTTTTACTACACTTGCAGGGGCGTGGACATTTAGACTGCTTGGCAGTCAGACACACCCCCCTGCTTTCATACTCGGTCCGTGTAAGAGTTACGGTTGAGTCAGCGTGCCCTCATGAATATTCATGGCACGCTGATGTCATACCGTTCAACTGCAGCCTCCGAGTAAGACTTATTAAGTCTTACACGGAGGATTCGTGAATCCAGGGGACAGGATATTGAAAGTTATAAAAAAGAAACAATGATGTAGAAAGAAAAAGAGATCTGTTATGGAGTGATATTTTTTGCACAGAAGAAAGCCAAACTAACCAAAAGAAAATATAGCTTCAAAAATATCTGAAGAGAAATATAGATAAAGACATCCTGATATGGTAAAATTAATGATAAAAAATAGGAAAATAAACGTAAAATGTAATAGAAAAAAGTTTAGCAAAGTAGAAGCTTAAATAGAAACCAAATTGATTGATCATCTGCAAAGTGAAGGATTTTGCATGGAAACTCAGAAGAGGCAATATCATAATATGAAGGAACAATGACTACACAGATGACGGTGTAGTATGCATCTGAAGAAGGTACACCATAGGTGATCTTCTGCAGGAGACTTTCATGAAAGGCCAGTTAAAATTGCAGAGTAAGGGAAAAGCAGGAAATGGTAGAAAGACTGACATAAGTATTATTACAAAATAATGGACCAATGAGTAAGCAGCAGGTGGAGCAAAATGCATCGGAAGAAGATATGCATAGCTACACTCACACATTAAGGGGGGAAAGCAGGAAACAGAAAGCAAAGTGAATGCTCTCAGTCAAGAAGAAAATGATCCAAGGGCAGACCTGCTTGATTTAATAGGTAGGGACACACACCTCTCAACTATAGCGATTGTCACAGAATATCTACATTTTTTGCCTGATATTTTTGGTCTGTTCCTCATTTTAATTGTGATTTTATGGATTTTTGTGGCAAATCAGTGAGAAATTAATTTACTAAATAATGACAGTCATTTGAGTTTCAAACCTTCAGACGTTATCCATCAGAAAATGCACTGCAACACAAACACTTTTATTCTAGCTAAGTTTATAAGAACAATATTTAAAATGTGTCCCTATTTTTGAGGCTTTGCCCCTCCATTATTTTTGACATTGCCCAGATTGTTTGTGTGAAGAGGTTGAGAGCTATCAGATATATTAGGAAAGATGAAAGAAGTAGAATAAAGATAGTAAATAAGACCCCAAATTTTAGAAAACTAGCAAAACAGATGAACATAGTAATTGGCATTATTAAGAGAAATGTGTGTGATTTAACTGAAACAAATAGTATGTACTACTGTGCAGGTAAGTAACAACAGATACGTGCACACAAAAATGTAGAACATCAAAGGAAAGGAATGGAACCAGAACAATGCCGTTACTGAAGCTCCAGACAGAGAAATGTATAACACAAGTAAGACAAGAAGTACCACTGTTAAAGGGACAGGAAAAGTAATAGACCAAAACTCTTAGAAAGAAAGATGAGGTAGATGCAATATATAATATTAAACCAGACCAGGAGATGCAATATATAATATTAAACCAGACCAGGAGATGCAATATATAATATTAAACCAGACCAGGAGATGCAATATATAATATTAAACCAGACCAGGAGATGCAATATATAATATTAAACCAGACCAGGAGATGCAATATATAATGTTAAACCAGACCAGGAGATGCAATATATAATATTAAACCAGACCAGGAGATGCAATGTTGTTGTTGTTTGGCTTTTCCCAGTTAGGGGTCGCCACAGCGGAACTCCGGTGAACTAATGATTGGCAGTAGATTTTCACGAACGCAGAGGTGCCAGCTCGATGTTCAACCTTCAACTAATGCACGCCCATTACACATGTCTTTCAAACGCCCACCCAACGACGGGGAGGACATACAGATTCCACACAGAAGGCACTCCCTGCACTCCAGCCGAGAATCGATTGGGAGAACCTTTTGCTGTGAGGCAACAACGCCACCACTGCACCACTGTGGATGATGCAATATATAATATTAAACCAGACCAGGAGATGCAATATATAATATTAAACCAGACCAGGAGATGCAATATATAATATTAAACCAGACCAGGAGATGCAATATATAATATTAAACTAGACCAGGAGATGCAATATATAATATTAAACCAGACCAGGAGATGCAATATATAATATTAAAACAGACCAGGATTTATCGTATACTAGTTATAATAATAGATTAAAATATCAGTGCAGCAGAAAAAACTCAAAAAGTGTGCAGATAAATATAAATGAAAAGTAAAAAACAAGCAACTTATTGAAGACTCAAAGAAGTTTTACAGGAAGCTGGGAAAAAAAAAAAAGAAAAGCAATAGAAACATCACCAGAAAAGAAGAAATAGATACATTTTGGAGAATTATTTGTGAAGACTCAGTTGATAACAAAGGTGCGGAGTGGGCAAAAGAGACAGAAATAAACTATAATATAAAGGACATAACATATGAGGAACTAATTGCCAGATCAATAATGCAGCTGGGATGGGACAAAGCAGGCAACCTCCCTTTGTGCAAAGTATGGGGGAGTGGTACAATCGGTAGATACCAAATGGTCTTCAGTGCATTAATTTCTAAATGGTGGTATTGCATTTTGTCAGTACTGAGGCATTTAGCACACCATGTGTGACAAACTGTGGCTACTTCTTTCTGCAAATGAAACAGCAGTTTGCTACACTTTAAAAGGAAATAGGAGCTTTTTTTTAACTAAGTGCTAGCACACCATGAATGGCATAAACTCTACAAACTGCTTGGTACAAATGTAGCTCCTAAATGGAAAACCCCAGGTCCAGAGGCAGTACCTAACTTCTGGCTAAAGGTATAACATGCTCATCCCAAACATACATCAACATGGTTAACAAAAAAAAATAAAATAAAAAAAAAATGCCCCTCTTAAGAGTAAATCCTTAGAAGTTTAGACTGATAATCTGCCTTCCAACCAGGTATAAATTATATATTAATAAAACAGGAACAAACCACTCGCTGACAAACAGGATAAACGCCCAGTGCTCCAGAAAAACTTAAATAATATTGAAGAAACCAAAAGGAGCAACAAGGCTGATGCAGAGTCACAAGTATAGATGAAAAGCAAAATCCTCAGGTTAAAATCCAAATGAAAGGCAAAATCCTCAGGTTAAAATCCAACTTTAATTCCACTGCAGGTCAGATAAGCGCTTTCACTCATTCATTTGAGCTTCATCAGATCATGTAACAAAGACCTTCAAGTACATAGGCTACATTTATACAGTTAAAACATCTCCTATTGGCCTATCAAAAGCTGCTTCTTATTTACATATTCATGAGTTAATCTAAGCTTAAAAATATATGCACATATAAACATGCTGAGATATATAAAATGACAAAGTAAATATAAAAAACATATAAAACTCTCCATGAACACTCAAGATGCTATAATAAATATGTATATTTAGATATATATGTCAAAAGAAGTATATTTCAAGGGGTAAAACATATATGTTCCATCATTTATTATAAAATCTACAAACATTCCTCCATTTGTTTAACATAGGTTTAATGGAGGCTCTCTCATTGAGACCTGAACCCCTATCTGCTCTCAATCTAACTATCCACATACTCTCCTTGCTCTCAGTGTGGTTCCTAATATCACCTCCTCGTATACTGGGTTTAATATTCTCAAGAGCTCTAAATAAGAAATAATGTTCAGGACCTGCTTGGGCTACGTGTAGCTAAGGCATTGTGAGGTGAAGCCTTCCTAATGTGGTAAAGATGTTCTCTTATCCTGTCTTTAAAACGACGATTGGTTTTGCCAACATAAAATGCATCACATATTTGGCACACTGCCAAATAAACTATATGAGTAGTATCACAGGTAGCTACAGCACGTATGCTAAAGTTAGTGTGCAAGTCAGGATGTTCAAAAAATGGACTGGGGTCAAGACAATTACAATAATTACAGCGTCCACATGGTTTTGTGTGTTCAAGAGGCATTGACCATTCATTCAAGTCTTTTGGATTAAGCACTTGGGCTTCAGACCAGTTGTTTTACATTAGGAAGGTTTGCGGCAAGCACTGTGGTGGCAGGACAGGTAGCTTTCATCCTTCTAAGTTGGGAACTGCTGATTGAGAGCCCAGTGTCCAAGTGTATTAATTCTGGTTTAGGCACTTGGGCTTCAGGCCAGTTATTTTACATTAAGAAGGTTCGTGGTCTGCACTCTTGTGGGAGAAGAGGCTGGACTCTGCCCTTCTGAGCTGGGAATTTCTGGTTAAAGGTTTATAGTGCCTGAATATTTGAACTGTATCTTACTGAAATTGGTTCACCTTGTTTGCTCTAGCATAGACTAGATCCAGGCCTGCTGAATCTAGCTTTGTTTATATGCTTGTTGTTTGTTTGCTTGTTATTTCCTTGGAAGCTAATTCCACCTAATACGCAACTTCTCAGCGCTTCTGTGGATCACTAGTGATATCTGCATTGCTTACTGTACTTATTTCCATGTTTCACTTGAAAGAAAGTTACTGTTTGTCGTTTTTGCATTTAGTTACTTGTAACACATTGCACTCAAGTTACCTGGCACTTGCTCACTAAAGCAATTATATAAGTCAGCACTAAAAATTAAAAGCACTACACCCTCACTCCCCACTGGCCCTTGTTTTCAATTAAGGATTTCCCAATATTATTCTAGCATGTCCAAAGGTCAGTTGTCAATCTCCTCTCTGGTCCAGCTGGTGAATCTGGGAATCTTGAGGCAATGTTATAACTGCCTCATGTACACAGACAACCCTCTCCTCCTCCCACATAACACAAATACTTGCGAGAGATGCAGCTATTTAGCCAAACTGGAGGCTGAGCTCTCTCAACTCAGGACTGGCAAGACCAGACAGGAGGAGAAGGCAACTACACACACCACAAAACCAGCCTCACATAATGCTACCACTCCACTGAATCAAACACATAAACACACAAAGACATACTCGAGGCTCTAAGTAAAAATTTACCTAAACAGCAGAGGCCTCCAAAGCAGACACCCAAACAACTGCTACCTCAAGACACCCCACAAGCAACGCATAAACCACAAAAGCAGTGTGCAAAGCAGTCACAGCCCTTAAGGCCAAATACAACACCAAACATACTTGTCATAGGTGACTCCATAGTCAGACACACTGGCGTCCCACTCACCAGGCTGAACAAGGAGAGGGTCACAGTAAGCTGCCTATCGGGCGCTAGAATCCGCCACATAACACAAGCACTCGGGTCACTCCACGGCAAGTACAAATATGACACAGTCATTGTCCATGCTGGTGTGAACGACCTGAGACGTACCTCCCTGGACTACATGAAAAGAGACATAGAGGAGCTCTCTGATTATGTAGCCCAGGCAGGTATGACCCTAACCCTGAGCAGTATCCTTCCTTCACCAAGAATGATGCCACAATATAGAGAAAAGATGATCAGCTTTAACAATTGGCTTAATGTCTGGTGTCATTCAAAGGGGATCCAGTGTCTGTCTGCCTGGGATGACATGCTTGACAAGCCACGCTGGGCGGCTTGCACCTGTCACCCTGGGATTCGGATATTGGCTAAGGCTCTTGCCACCCCATAGTGCCTTTTTAGGCAAAGCTCAAATTCTAAACCTACCACCCTAGAAAACAAAAATGGGAAGAAACTGAGGGTAATGCTGCTCAATGCCAGAAGTCTAAATCTCAAAATGCACGCACTCGAGGCCCTTCTCAGTATGGAGAACATCGATGTCTGTGCTGTAACTGAAACCTGGTTCAAGGCTCCTGAGAGCACCCGGCACTATTAGGTTTTACCTCATATCATGCGTTCCGGCCCCAAAACCCGGACCACACCACAAAAGGAGGGTGTATCCATATTCATAAAGGATACCCACACCTCCAGGTTGGTGGCAATGCAAGCTTGAAACCATCCAGGTGCAACTAACCATAGGCAAAACTGCTCTACAAATTGTAGCATGCTACAGGCCACCCTCTCAAACTCAGGAACCCCACAGCCTTCATGAAGACACTCGAGGGTATAAATGTATCTCCAAACACCATGATATTGGGTGACTACAGCTACCGAATATAGACTGGGAACATTACTCAAGCTAACTTTCTAGCCCAATGGTACCTGGAGTTCATAAAGTCAAATGCCATGGAACAGCTAGTCACTGTTCCCACGAGAGGATAAAATATACTAGATCTCATTGTCACAAAGATTGGGACAAAATGCTCCCCACCGGAGTATATCCCTCATTGGTGAGATCTGATCATAAACTAATCTCACTGGAAATCCACATCCCCCCACCCCACACTATAAAGACCATAGTGAAGTACTTGTCTAAAGCAAACTACACACTACTCAAGACTGGTGTAGTATCCTTCAAGGCCCCTTAGCCAGGAAACCACAACCCAAGCTGTGGAAGCCCTTACAAATGCCTTCTATGAACACCTCCAGGACTGCATGGATCAGGCAATCCCAAATAAAACAAAGACAATTTCCACAAAGGGCAAACGTCCAGTCTGGTGGACCCCAGCCATTAACAAACTTTACAATAAGAGGAGAAAGCTATTACATGATAGAACAAAATCCATAAAAGGGAAGTCACCCCTGATCATTATTAGTAAAAAATACGAGCACTCATAAAATCAACTAAGGCCAATTTTGAGAGAAAAATTGCCATGGATTCAAAGGACAATCATAAGGCCTTTTTCAGCTATGTTAGGAACCTGGGTGGAAACTCCCAGATATGCTCAGAATTAGTCCAAAATGATACAAAAATCACTGAACCCACAGACATTGCCAACATACTGGCAGACAGGTTCAGTGCAAACTTCACCCCCCTCCCCCCCCCAAAGGAGAGATAACTATCCCAGCCGAGTGTAGCCTCCCGGACATCTCAAATGCGCAGGTGAAAGCTGCTCTCTAAAGCTAAAAACACAGCATCAATGGGACCGGATGGTGTCCCGGCTGTGTGCTACGAGCTAAATGAGGAATTAAACCCGCACATAAGGCAGCTGTTTAATCTCAGCCTTACCACAGGATCGTGCCCAAGGAGTGGCGTCGGCAACTGTGGTCCCACTCCACAAAGGCGGCCTCTACGGACCCTGGTAATTACCCCCATAAGCTTAACAAGTCTAGTCTGCAAAGCTATGGAGAGGATCATAATGGAGCTCATAAACAAAGATATAGGGGACTTGCAGACATTAGACCCGACCCAGTTTGGCTTTGTCAAGGGAAGATCATGCCTTTTGAACTTGGTCGACTTCTTCGAAACAGTCACCACGGCCATTGATGAGGAAAGGCAGTCCATACAGCCTACCTTGACCTTGCAAAGGCTTTCGACACAATACCCACTCGGGTATTGTAGAAAAACTTACCAGCTTAAATGTAAACCCATATGTCACAAGATGGGTTGCAAACTGGCTTAAGGACAGAACCCACAGGGTTAGAGTTGCTGGCACTGTGTCAGACTCCAAGCAGTTACAAGTGGTGTCCCACAGGGCTCGGTCCTTGGCCCCTATTGTTTGGCATCTACTTCTCAGAAGTACAGGCCAGCATGGGAGGACTTTGGCTGACAAAGTTTGCAGGCGACTGCAAACTGGGCCATAGTGGAAAGTGCATCGGACACGGATATCCTTCAGAAGGGACTCACAGAAACAGATAGCTGGTGCCAGAGCCATGGCCTGAAGTTAAACTCCAAAAAATGTATAGTCATACCCTTCGGGAAAAACAAGGTAACCCCAAGCTACCATATAGGTGGCAATCCACTAAGCACAGAAGAGGTTATCAGGGACCTGGGGACCCAGGTTGACAGTGGCCTTTCTTTTGACACTCACATTGCTAAAGTGGTTAGAAAGACCTTCTACATTGCCCACCTGATCATGAAGGGATTCACATCCAGATCTAGTGAGGTCATTGTTCCCCTGTACTCTTCACTTATAAGACCAATGATCGAGTACAATGCCCCATTCGGGATGTATCTCACCAGACATCTGCAGCAATTGGAGAGACCCCAAAGTTCCTCACCAAAAGGATAAAGGGACTCCAAAATCTGTCATATGCTGCCAGATTGAAGAAACTCCAGCTCTATTCAGTCGCATACCGTCTGCTCAGAGGTGACATGTGCCTGACATACAAGGCCATGTCCAACCCGGAATTAATGGACATGCTCCACCTCAAAAAATCCAAATCCACCAAAACCACTAGAGCAAGCGACTTAAACCTTAGCACGGATATAAATAGGACGTGCTGGAGGGATAGATTTATCACTCAGAGATTCCCTATGCTGTGGAATAAAATCCCGGTCCATGTGAGGCGGAGCACCTCGCTGACTCTGTTCAAGAGAAATCTAGACCTGTGGATGGGAGATCGTAGGTTTGCCCCGGGAATCATCTCTGTGTCACTGCTGGACAGAGGCACAACAAACTAATGGGCACAGTATTTTTTCATATAAGGGGTGGCGTAAGCCACAAAAATTTGGGCTAGGCTTATAAATGCCTTAGGGCAGATAGCCTAGTATAAACCTATGAACCTATGAACCTATCCCTTTTCGAATAGCATAGCATTCTCCTTAAATTTAATTTATTCCTATATAAAAAAGAGGGTTTAGTCCCCACAAGTTTACCGATGGTGTCATCAGTACAGAGAATAGGCCAGTGTTTCGTAATAATATTCTTGATTGCTGGACAATCAGTACTATATGGTAAAGAAACCCTTACATGAGTTGGTCTATCATCTCTACCATTGTCTATTGTAATGGATCCACCAGTAATAACTGGTCCAAAATAAGGGGCTGCTCTGTTCAGTCTAAGTTTATTGACATCTAAGAGGTTGGACTCAATCTCTTGTGAGCTATAGCCTCGTTCTTCTAGCCTTATCTTGAGGTCACTCACTTCCGTTAGGAAGCCTTCATCTGTGGCATTTAGCCTAGAGGTTCTCATCCCCTGGCCTCTAATGATATTCTTAAAAATATGCTGTGGGTGCATAATATCACGCTGTAATAGAGTATTAAAATAGCAAGGTTTCCTATAGACACCTGTATTAATCAAACCACATGCTAACTTTTCTATATACAAGTCAAGAAATTCTATCTTCTCTCTAGAGTGATTCATACTGAAGGTTAAATAGCCAGTGAGGTTGTTCAATGTAGTATGGAACACAAACAAATCATCAATACTGCCTCTCCATAAAACAAAAACATCTATATTTACTTTGTCATGTTATATATCTCAGCATGTTTATATGTGCATATATTTTTAAGCTTAGATTAACTCATTAATATGTAAATAAGAAGCAGCTTTTGATAGGCCAATAGGAGATGTTTTAACTGTATAAATGTAGCCTATGTACTTGAAGGTCTTTGTTACATGATCTGATGAAGCTCAAATGAATGAGTGAAAGCGCTTATCTGACCTGCAGTGGAATTAAAGTTGGATTTTAACCTGAGGATTTTGCCTTTCATTTGGATTTTAACCTGAGGATTTTGCTTTTCATCTATACTTGTGACTCTGCATCAGCCTTGTTGCTCCTTTTGGTTTCTTCAATATTATTTAAGTTTTTCTGGAGCACTGGGCGTTTATCCTGTTTGTCAGCGAGTGGTTTGTTCCTGTTTTATTAGTTTCATTTTTTCTTGCTGATTTTGGAGCAGAGTCTACTACCAGTGAATAGCGTTTGCTTAGCGCATAACTTTTGTTTGTATTTTTACCCTGCATACAGCCATTTTTGGCTATTTTATTTGTTACTGTGCCTTTGCACTATTTTTTCTATTATGCAGAGTCAGAGTGAAACTGTAGATATTGAGCTAGACTACGAGCCCCGAGGTGTAGACCTGGGCTCAGTCGCTCATCTACAGAAGAGGTTTGCATAGAATCTCGTCTGTTCAACAGTCACTTCCTGGCAATTCGGCGCTTTGGAGCGCTTTGATGACGCGGATACGGCGACACCCGACTTGGATGAGCTACAACACCTGTTAGACAGTCTAGAGAAAGACTTTACATATTTGAAACGTTTGCAAACACAGCGTTTGCATTTTCGTTATTGTTTGGACACAAAAATTGTACCAAGAGGATTACGTATATTAAACATGCCCAATCAGGGGGAACATTATCCAGAGTTGCTTTCAAGGTGGCAGCGCCTGAATTTGGAGGTAAGCAAACAGTACATGGAGTTACTTATTGACTTTTTTGCCTCTGAAGAGGAAAAACTCATTAATAACATTAAGAAACAACAGAAGAGAATTTTTTCTTGTTTCCCAAGTACTGTAACAGAACCACTATTTGAAAGCCTGTTGGATGGAATATCAGCCTTAGAGCGGAAACTTCTCCAACAGAAGAGAAGCAAGATAATTAGAGATCACAGAGATTTTAATTTAGGACAAGTCTTCGTTTGGCCTAAACATGGACATTATAGTGCTACCATTAAACCTAATGACTGTAATAGTGTTAGACAACTGAGTTCCGAACCTAGTACTGGTTCTGAAAATGTTAATGTTGTTAATAATGCTTGTGAAGCTGTGGATATTACTAACTGTGTACATAACAATGTATCGCCTAGTAATAGGGTACAAAATATAGCTAACATTAATAACACTACTACTTCCAATGATACTGATGATGTAATTACTATTTTATATAGTGAGAGTGGATCTAGCTCTATTAATACAAATACTAAAGAAGTTAGTCAGCCTATTACTGTGAATAATATTGCAGACAGAACTAACTTATATACAGCAGTACATGTTGTGAAGGGACCAATCAATAAGAGGTTGTCAGTAGATGATGGCATAGTGAGATCTAAGTTACCTCACAAAGTACATACAACCATCACTACAGGAGTAGTAAGTGAGCTCCCTTTTCCCCTCCCAGTCCGAAAGGACAAGAATATAACAAGGGGACGCTCTATGAGCAGGGGGAGACAGAAACGCAAATTATCAGAAGAGTATGTACCACATCAGACAATAAAGAAGATGTGGAAGAACAAAGTAAATTAGATACAGCTGAAATTTTGATACCAGCAGATTCTATGATACATAACATCTCAGGATATTTGTTGACTGAATGTGATGAGAAATTATTATGTAAAGGCCTAAACTTTATACCAAGTGCACACAGTAACTACGGACACTGTAGTAGACATGAGACTTTTCTGTGAAACCTTATGCTTAAACTGCTATTTCATGATAAAACTGATAGTGAATTGACAGACAATAACGTTACTAGACCACCAAAGTTTAAGAAGCTTAGCAACTTGTCCCACCTAATCATCCGTTAGTTGAGGCATATTTGGAACTAACTGAGGATGACTTGTATGAATATTTTCTCTAAAGAAATATAGGAAGAATGGTAATTTGACTAGAGGAGCAGACTAGCTTACTTAAACTCCAGTCATTACAGTCCATAACCATCAAACCAGCTGATAAAGGTGGTGGGATAGTAGTTATGGACACTAGCAAATATCATGATGCTATGATTAAACTCTTGGAAGATGATTTCTATTTACAAGTTAATGAACAAATAGTGCAAGCCACTATTGGTCACGTAAACAATATGTTATTAGATATGTTGAAAGGTGATATCTTGGATCAAGAATTGTTTGACTATCTCTTTGTTAAGAATCCACTTATACCAACAATACATGGGTTACCTAAGATTCACAAAGACTCCATTGACCCACCAATGAGACCCATAGTGTCTGGTCAGGGTTGGATCACTGAAAACCTTTCTGTCTATGTTGAGAAACATTTGCGACCTATATTGAATAAGAACAAAGTTGTACTGAAAGATTCCAAACAGTTTTTAACAGATTTGTATGACTGTTTAGGTGGCATTTGTGACGTTGATAACTTGATTTTTGTAACGTTTGACATTAAGTTCTTGTTTACTGTGTTACCAAATAACATAGGCCTGATTTATATCACTGAGTATCTACTCTTACATAGCGAATATACATCAGTTAAAGTAGACCTCATTGTACATTTCCTTGAACTCATTTTGAATAACAATCTTTTCACCTATGACAACAAGTTTTACCAACAGCGGTGGCATAGCCATGACACCTTGTGCCAACAGCTATGCAAACATGTTTTTGGCATTTTGGGAATTTGAGAGTCTCTTTAATTTAGAAATGTTTAAACAACACGTAACTTTTTATAGACGTTTCGTGGATGATGTTTTTGTTTTATGGAGAGGCAGTATTGATGATTTGTTTGTGTTCCATACTACATTGAACAACCTCACTGGCTATTTAACCTTCAGTATGAATCACTCTAGAGAGAAGATAGGATTTCTTGACTTGTATATAGAAAAGTTAGCATGTGGTTTGATTAATATAGGTGTCTATAGGAAACCTTGCTATTTTAATACTCTATTACAGCGTGATAGTATGCACCCACAGCATATTTTTAAGAATATCATTAGAGGCCAGGGGATGAGAACCTCTAGGCTAAATGCCACAGATGAAGGCTTCCTAACGGAAGTGAGTGACCTCAAGATAAGGCTAGAAGAACGAGGCTATAGCTCACAAGAGATTGAGTCCAACCTCTTAGATGTCAATAAACTTAAACTGAACAGAGCAGCCCCTTATTTTGGACCAGTTATTACTGGTGGATCCATTACAATAGACAATGGTAGAGATGATAGACCAACTCATGTAAGGGTTTCTTTACCATATAGTACTGATTGTCCAGCAATCAAGAATATTATTACGAAACACTGGCCTATTCTCTGTACTGATGACACCATTGGTAAACTTGTGGGGACTAAACCCTCTTTTTTATATAGGAATAAATTAAATTTAAGGAGAATGCTATGCTATTCGAAAAGGGATGAATGGTCAATGCCTCTTGAACACACAAAACCATGTGGACACTGTAATTATTGTAATTGTCTTGACCCCAGTCCATTTTTTGAACATCCTGACTTGCACACTAACTTTAGCATACGTGCTGTAGCTACCTGTGATACTACTCATATAGTTTATTTGGCAGTGTGCCAAATATGTGATGCATTTTATGTTGGCAAAACCAATCGTCGTTTTAAAGACAGGATAAGAGAACATCTTTACCACATTAGGAAGGCTTCACCTCACAATGCCTTAGCTAAGCACGTAGCCCAAGCAGGTCCTGAACATTATTTCTTATTTAGAGCTCTTGAGAATATTAAACCCAGTATACGAGGAGGTGATATTAGGAACCACACTGAGAGCAAGGAGAGTATGTGGATAGTTAGATTGAGAGCAGATAGGGGTTCAGGTCTCAATGAGAGAGCCTCCATTAAACCTATGTTAAACAAACGGAGGAATGTTTGTAGATTTTATAATAAATGATGGAACATATATGTTTTACCCCTTGAAATATACTTCTTTTGACATATATATCTATATATACATATTTGTTAGAGCATCTTGAGTGTTCATGGAGAGTTTTTATATGTTTTTTATATTTACTTTGTCATTTTATATATCTCAGCATGTTTATATGTGCATATATTTTTAAGCTTAGATTAACTCATGAATATGTAAATAAGAAGCAGCTTTTGATAGGCCAATAGGAGATGTTTTAACTGTATAAATGTAGCCTATGTACTTGAAGGTCTTTGTTACATGATCTGATGAAGCTCAAATGAATGAGTGAAAGCGTTTATCTGACCTGCAGTGGAATTAAAGTTGGATTTTAACCTGAGGATTTTGCCTTTCATTTGGATTTTAACCTGAGGATTTTGCTTTTCATCCATACTTGTGACTCTGCATTAGCCTTGTTGCTCCTTTTGGTTTCTTCAATAAATTATATATTGATGCAGATAGACTTTATAGCCATCTAAAAATATAGTTTGATACAGCAAAAAGGTAATAAAAAATTCATATAGAAAAAGGGACATCTATTGTTAAATAAAGCTATAACAGACAGTCAGATGAACTGGAAAAATCTATGTATGGCGTGGATAGATTAGAAAAAAGCATTCAACATTATCCCACATTCACAGATTATGGAATACTTACAGATGCATAACATACATCTTAAATTGGTTAATTACATTGCAATGAGTATGAAACAGTGGCAAACCACTTTGGAGTTGAACAATAACAAAGGGCAAATTATTATCCCAGAGATACAAATTCAAAGGATGCTATTGCAGTGTGATTTTTTTGCCACCAATACTGTTTGTCTTGCCATTAATCCATTAAATTGTTTATTTAGTAGACTAAGCTATGGTCACAACTAACTTGCAGAAACCAAACTTATGCAAAGTCATCTCATCTCCCTTTTGTGGATTATTTAAATTGTACAATTAATCAGATGAGGACATGAAGGCATAGCTAACATAGTTAAAAATTCACAGATAATATAAGAATGACATTTGGTCTCGATAACTGTAGGGGAAAAAGTATTTTGTAGGAAGAAAGCTGCAACACCAAAAATTTAAATCTAGAACAGGAATGTGATAGAAAAGAATGTGAACTGGAAGGAGTATATGAATATTTGATAAGAGATGAAGGGGTCATCAACAAAATGCGAACAAATTCCAACAAATCTTAGCAAGAAGTATGTTAGAAGGCTAAAGATAATATTGAAAACTGCCTTGACATCTCGAAATAAAACCTAAGCTACAAATCAATTTGTTCTTCATGTTCTGATTTACAACTTCAGTTTGATTGACTGCATCCAAACAGCATTCAACGAGTTAGATAAGAAAAATAAAAAAAAAACGCTTCATACTTAGCAAATGATATATAAAAAAGGTGCATGCCAAGATTATATTTCCCTTTATCTGAAGGCGGTATGAGCCTCCTTGAAATTGACTGCATGTATATGTCTGCAGATGTGGGACTGCATACATATTTGCTTAACTCATCAGATCCACACATAATGATAGTTCTAAAATATGAAGAGAGGAAGTCTGTGATGACAACTTTGTTTAGTTCAGCTGAAGTAGTTTTGGAAATGAGTGGGAACGGAAATCAAACCAGAAGTAGAAGTAGATGAAAATCAGACAACAACAAATGAAAGTGACAAAAAAGGCAAAAGAAAGAATGCAGTGAAAAAGGCACAGAGAAAAGGAAAGAAAAGTAGAAAACCAACAAATACATGACAAGTATAAACAACTAATGGATCAACCAAATGCTGACCAAGATCTGATAAATAAATGGTTAAGCAGAAGTGGATTTAAACTAAAAGATGAAAAGTTAATAAAAGCAACCCAGGGTAGCAGGTTATGTGCAAGTTGGTTTACAAAGTCTATAAACAAATGCAAGAAGCAGACAAATGTGTTTTGTAACAGACCTAGAAAACAGGTGCACACCTCATTACTGGTTTTGATACAATCATGTCTCAGGGTCCGTATAATAAACAGCACAATAATATGGCAAGACTATTTGGGTCCAAATGGAGAGATGATAAGTCAGCAAGCAAAGAAGAGAGTAGTATTGTTGGAACTGAATTCATCCTCAGGTCTGGGTGAGTACCTTTACAAGGTCTACCCTGTTTTTACCAAGAAAACACTGATTTATAGATTGCATTTTATATGGCATATATCATGGATAGAAGTAGGATAAAAAATAAAAAATATAGCTGCAGGTACAAAACCCAGGATAAAAAAGGGCTCAATCCTGGTAGGTGCACTGTTTACAGAAATGGAAAAAAATGACAGTGTAGAATCCTCAAGTCGCAAAAACAGTCCTACAATGAGTCTAGGCCAGCCCCCCCCCCAGGCCCCATTGTAGATGGAAGTAGCAGTCCATAAAAAAAGACAAAAACTGATGGGCTGTAAAAGATCCATAAAGACAAGAGAGTGGAGATGAGGTTTAAAAGGCAGCAGGACTTAAATGAGCTATATAATGTTTGAGTGAGAAAGATTGTGTAGGCTATAAAAATAAGAATAAGAAAAAGAATAAGAAAAAAATCTTCTCTTCCAATCAAGGTAGCAATCATAAAATTCCAAAGAAATTCTGGACCTCCATTAACCATCTTCTTTATCCTGGTAACTCTGCAACCCTAACCCCTTCCTACATAGTACATCTACTGAAACTGCCACTCTCCTCAACAAATATTTCATAGAAACAATCCAAAAACTTGGAAATACTCTACCTACCCCTCCATCTTCTTTGAACATTACTCCCTTCATGGCTCAAAATAGTAATATTTCCCCTACCCCTTCTTCACCCCCCAGGACTACATGTTCCAATACCTTCTCCTTCAAACCCATCCCCACTTTCATCATCAAATTTCTCCTTTCAAAACTCAATCCTTGCTCACCCTCCACTGATGAACTACTTTCCTACTTTCCTAAAATTGCTGCTAACTCCATCGCCTATCCTGTCACCATGCTTATAAACTGTTCTACTACCGAACCCTGCGTTTCTGATCTTTGGAAATCCTCCTATACTATCCCTCTTCATAAAGGAGGAAAGCCTACCAACCCTTCCAATTATACGCCCACTACCATACTCTCCCCTATTGACAAAATCCTAGAAAAGTATATTCATACCCAATTACGCAAACACCTGCTAGATAACAATCTACTAACTTCCATCCAACATGGCTTTAGACCCCACCGCAGCACTTCCAATACCTTAGTTTCCTTCACCCAAACAGTGGCTGAGGCCGGGACATCAACTTGTTAGTATCCTACTTATTCCTCGATCATTCTAAGGCTTTTCGACACTGTCTCTCATTCCAAACTTCTAACTAAATTTTCCTATCTCAATCTCTTTGGTTCCTCAATAAGTTCATTCTCAAGTTATCTCACTAATAACCAACAATCCATTCAATGGCAAACTGTCTGTCTCACTAATAGACAACAATCCATTCAATGGCAAACTGTCCCATTTCCTTCCAGACAACACTGGTGTCCCACAAGGATCTATCTTAGGCTCCCTCTACTTCAATTTTTTCCACCAACAATTTATATTCTGCCTGCAAGCTTTCAGCTCTCTTACAATATGCTGATGATTCATCTCTTATTACCACTGCTCAGAGTATCCACGATCTTTTAACCCCAACCCAGAACACCTTTTCCTCAGTTGAAACTTGGCTCTCAGACAATCAACTAGTACTTAATCCTAAAAAACAAAAAAAAAAACCACTACTTCTCTTCCTTCCCAGAACATTAGCTCATCACAAATCCTCCTTCACCATTACCTCCCTCAACAATACCATTATTAAACCCGAACCTCATACCAAACTACTTGTCACCATTTTTGATGACAAACTAAAATATGAAGTACACGTCTAACAATGTATAAAGAAAACCCATCAGAAACTTGGCCTACTATATCATAATCTGAATTCCTTACACCATCTTTCAAACTTTCCCTAGCCTAATCTCTTCAATTTCCCTGTCTATTGTATGTAGCTCCTATCCTAACTAATATTACAACTAGACTACTCTGTAAACTTGAACAAACCTACAATAAAATTGCTAGATTTCCCAATAATTCCCCCCTCCACGTCTCACCACTGCCTCGCTCTTAAGGCTCAGACTCTCTAACCAACTTTTATTCCTTCAACTTAACATTACACACACCTTACTGAATAATAGTCTTGCCCCTCTATCTCTAACCTTTTACCTTATTACTGCCCACATTGTCACTTTCGCACAACCAACAAACTTCTCAATATTTACAAACCTAATAAGAACATTGGTAAGTCTCTTTATAAGTGTTCTGTGGTTCAGGCTTGGAATGCACTCCCACTTAACATAAGACAAATCTCCCAAAAGCAACTGTTTAAATGTGAATTTAAACAAAATTTACTAAAGACATGGTCCTGTCTAAGTGAAATCCCCACATGAGAACTCTATTAATATTTCATCTCTTACTAACCAACAACATATTACCCACTTTTTCCTTCTCTCTCTGTCATATATCTATTTCATTCTTCCAGGTATTTAAATATAATTGTATTACAACATCTAGTATACTCTCCATTTACTTTAAATGTTTTTCCATTTATTGTACTTTTCTGTAATTGCTACATTACTTTTTTCCCCTACTCCTTTATACAGTTATGCGATATGCAGCTAATTTGCCTCATGTTATGTATTTTATACAATGTATACTTTTTGTAATAATGTTAACTTCTCCAAGTTTGTAAAATATCTGGAGCTTTTCTCCTCGGGTCTCCACTGGCTCAGTTGGACTAACCCAGTTAACAAATGTTAAATAAATAATAAAAAAAGTGATGTATAATGTTTGCAACTAGGATTGTGTTGGTGTGGTTTGTTTTCATTTATATAAATGTATGATTGCCTATGTAGTAAGTGATGGTTTAATAAAGATGTATCTTGTTTAAAAAAGGCATGAATTGAATCATCTATGTAATTTTGATTAGGTTATATGATATATCGCAATATATGTGAAGTATAATGTTTGTTATATTAATATAGTTTGATTACTTTTATATAAATGTATATTTGCCTATGTCACAAGTGATAATGCAATAAAGGTGTTTGAAAAAAAAAAGAAAGAAATTATGTATTGTTACTGTTATGCAAGAAGCCCAGTATTTTCAGATAGAAGATATGCAAAATACATATAAGATATATAAAACAATTAAGAGAAAATTTTGAGAAAACAAAAATGCTTCCAACAACAAAAACTGTCAAAAGCTTTATTAAAAAATTGTGTTCATTAATACAATAGATTTATGAAAAACATTACATAAACCAATAATCCTTAGGCCATTTGGAAAAGGAAGTGCCTGAGGAAAATCTAGAGACTTTTGAAAGGTATAAAAAAGAAGTATGAACATGGGAAAGAAAGAGAGATGTGATATGGTGTAATATTTATGCAAAGGAGAAATCTAAATTAATCAACAGAAAAAAAGGCAGCCCCAAAGATATTTGAAAAGAAATACAGGCAAAGGCATCCAGATATGGAAAACTTCACAATAAAAAAAATAAATAATAAGGTCACAAAGAGGGAACGTAGAACAGAAGATTTGTAAAGTAAGTTAAAAATAGAAGATGGAGTTATGGAATATTTGTGAAGTACATCACAAAGTATGTCGCTGACCCTCTTCAAGCACAACCTTGATGAGTGGTAACCACAAATTTGTCCCAGGGGTTCCACCTTTGTCCCTCATTGACAAGGGTGACAGGTGCTGATTGGGATTTCTTTTTTGGGGATAAACTCTTGGCTAGACTTGCAAGGGCCCCAGAGCCATAAGTCTAGTAATCTCATATGATCTTATGATCCTAAGTGAAGAATTCTATGCAGAAAGTCTAACACAGGTTACATCACACCATGATGAAACAATGAGCCCCCAAAGTAAGGAGAAACAATAGCAGCTGGAGACATCTGAGGAAGAAATATGGACATGGGAAAGCAAAAGAGATTTAATATGGTGTAATATTTATGCAAAGGGGTAAAACAAAACTAAGCAAAACTAATCAATACAAAAACAGCAGCACCAAACATATTTGAAGAGAAATACAGGCAAATACATCAGGACATGGATCATTTTCCAATACAAACAGTAAGAAAACAAAGAGAAAAGTAGAAAAGAGGATTAGCAATGGTGAAGTTAAAGAAATATAATGTGAGGTTATGGATTACCTGTGAAGTGAAGGATTTAGCATAGAATATCTAACTTTGATAACATGACAGCAGAAGAGAGCAATGGATGCCCACATTAAGGAGAAATCAATTGAGCAAGAAACATCTGATCAGTTGCCATATGAAGATACTTTGGAGCCTTTCACAGGAAACCAATGCAAAAGTTCAGTTGGAGTTGCACAGCAAGAGAAGGAACAGGAAACTGTGGCAACTCTGATGCAGTCTATGTTGTGACGAGATAGGACAGTGAGCTCCCATGAAAGAAAAATGGATGACACAGGATGAAATTGAAGAGAATGTGGCACAAGTAGATGCTCTGTAACTTTCTATAGAATGTCCACAGGAAATGGAGAACAACTAATGTTTCCTCAGTTTAGAAGAAAATGATCTAAGAGAAGATTTGCTTGATTTAATAGAAATGGACAGATGTATTAATATTAATGAAAGAAACAGACTACAGAAAGTCAATAAAACACAAAAAGTTAGAAGTTTGAAAAAACAAATGAACACAGTAATTAGGACTGTCCATAGAGATTTGTGTGATAAAACAAAAGTAAGTAGGATATATTACTGTGCGACTAATTTAATAACAGATAAAGTCCTACCACAAAAACACAGGGCAGTAAGAGAAAGGAAAGGGAGAAACTGAATGCCATAATGGAAGTATTGAATATAAAATACTATAAAACACGATAGGAAGTGTCACTGTTAAAATAATGTAGAGGAGGAAACAGATGAACAAAAGTACTCAGAAAGATAGATGTGATAAAAGCAATGTACAGTATCAGAAAAGATCAGGATCTGTCATGCACTATCACAAATAATAACTAAAAATATCAGCACATGCAGAAAAACGTAGAATATATACATATAAATATAAAGGTAGAGTACAAGATAAACAATTTACTGATGACCAAAAAATGTTTTACAGAAAATTGGGAAAGAAAACAAAAGGAATTGAAAGACCACCCAAAAAAGAAGAAATAGATACATTTTGGAAAAATATTTATGAAGATCCTGTGGAACATAACAAAAATGCTAAATGGACAGAAGAAGTAAAAGAAAGAATAAGAAGTTTAAATGTACAGGATATGAAATGGGATGAAGTAACAGCTATAGAGATTGCAACAAAGTTAAACAAGATTCTAATTTGAAACCCCCTAGGCCTAGATACAGAACATAACTTCTTGCTAAAAGTTTTAACATGTTTACATGAAGATTTAGCCATGTGTAAGAAATATTTATGCTAGACACCATCCTGGTTAACAACAGGAAAAACAATACTTCTACATAAGAGTGAACCTGCAAGCTATCCTAAAATCTATAGATCAGGGGCGGCTCGTGGCATAGGGCTGCCGGACTGCAGCCCCCTCAAAAATAAAAAAAGAAAGAAGAAATGAAAAAATAAAAAAAATATTTTTTTAAAATTCGGATTTAAGCATGCGATAGACCGAGTCCCGACTTATCGGTCTATGCATGCTAAGGCAGCCCGGCCATCCCCATAGGGGGACACAAGGAGACGTCTGTGCACTTTTACAGTGCACAGACCCGCCAGGAGTATAGGACGCGTCCGGACTGCAAGAGGAGCAGCAGGGGCTCGGGACAGAGCCTTAGGGATCACCAAATCAGTCGGGCGCCGGAAGGAGCATTGGGATCTCGCTGGGTCTTCAGTGTTGCGCTGGAAGGATGTATGTCGTTAACTGGATGTATTCATTCAGGTAAGGTGCCTTTTAATTTACAATGTTTATTTTTATTGAGTTTGTGCTTTTTAATTTACAATGTTTATTTGTGTGTGTATGGTGCTTGTGCTTTACTGGACTTTGTGTATGGTGCTTGTGCTTTACTGGACTTTGTGTATGGTGCTTGTGCTTTACTGGACTTTGTGTATGGTGCTTGTGCTACTGGAGTGTGTGTGTGTGTGTGTGTGTGTGTGTGTGTGTGTGTGTGTGTGTGTGTGTGTGTGTGTGTGTGTGTGTGTGTGTGTGTGTGTGTAACTTTGAACTTCATCCTCTATGTATACTTTCAGAAAAATACTACACAAGGCTTTTTTTGTTCTTATTACAAGTAGCTGCACCAAAATACCCTTTTCTTATGAAACAAATCTCACACTAAGTGCAGACCTTGAAATGAGCCTAATAAATACATGAAACATCTTTTGCCAATGTGCCTTGAAATGCATCTTAAATGCAAAGTATGAAATTGAGTTGCTGCTCCATTTATAGTGCAGTAAGTACTTTATGGGGCCAATTTTGTCAAATTCAAAGTGCTTAGGTCAGCTTTCTTACATGTCTAATTTGTAAATGTCCTTGAAAATTGAAGAAAAAAAAGTACTGCTGATGTTTTATTTAAAATCTGGCAAGACTTTATTTTTCAGGTTAACTTTAATAATAGTAGAGGCACTTATTTCAAGCTCAAACTGTATGTGTTAGGGTACTTGTCCAGAAGTATAATTGCTTGGCTACAGATGCATCAGAGCTTTTGTTTTGCTGTCTCTCACTGCCCAAGTAAATGAGAAACTATTATCAGCCTCATACTGTCCGTGGTAGTATTGTTGCCTCACAGCTATAGGTTTTCTGGTTTGATTCTTGGTTGGGGTGGCTTCTTTGTGGAGTCTGCATCTCCTCCCTGTGTTTGTGTGGATTTGCTCTGGTGCCCTGCCATTTTACAAAGACGTGTCTGCAGTTTTAATCCCTCCTCTGCTGAAAATTGTTTTTGTTCTGTCCGCAGTAAAATTGACAGGCATTTGAATTTCAGACTTCAGGTTTCTGAATGTTTAATTCCTTGCATAATTGATGGTGCAGTGGTAGTATTGTTGCCTCACAGCTATAGGTCTTCTGGTTTGATTCTTGGTTGGGGTGGCTTCTGTGTGGAGTCTGCATCTCCTCCCTGTGTTTGTGTGGATTTGCTCTGGTGCCCTGCCATTTTACAAAGACGTGTCTGCAGTTTTAATCCCTAGCCTCTGCTGAAAATTGTTTTGTTCTGTCCAGTAAAATTGACAGGCATTTGAATTTCAGACTTCATGTTCTTCAGAATACATAGTAGCACAACCTTTTTCTAGCAATTTTCTAAGTTTATAAGATGAATATTTTAAATTTGTCCCTATTTTGGGACTATATTCCCCATTATTGGCTTTGTCCAGGTTTTTGTGCTAAGGTTGACAGCTATGGCAAGAACTGAATTCACTGAATATGTTTGAGGGCTGTATTCCCTCATTACTGGGTTTGTCCAGGTGTTTTGTACTAAGAGGTTGACAGCTATGGTGAGAACTGAATTCACTAAATGATAGCCATTTTAAGTTTCAGTCTTCCTCTTTTACAAAGCAGCTGATGTATGGCGTGGTATGTTACTCTGACTGTTTTTTGCTCAGGGACCTTGGCAGTAAAATATATGGTGGCAGCACATTTTATTCTAGCAACTTTCCAAGATTATACAAGCAATGTTTAATGTGTCCCTGGTTTTTGGGCTTTTGACCCCCCCCCCAATACATTTTGGCTTTTTCCAGTTTTCTTTGAGCTGAAGTTGAGATGCAGTTGAGTATTGAGTAGATTTTACAAGGAGCTGAGAGCTGCAGGGGAATAGAAGTTGAGCGCTTTGCCTAGTTAATACTATAGCACAACAGGTTGTGTACTTGCTTTTGATGCAGAAGGCTGTGGGTTCTACTCTCACAAGGGGTGGATGCTGCCGTACTGAGAATGTTCTCCTTGGTGAAGATACTAACTATGAGTTTATCAGTTTGCCATCCATTTCCTCTTGCAATATTATTACTAGCTTATCATTTTTTTAATGTAATATAGGCAATTTATACCTGAGGGGCAACAGACACTTTATTTTTCGATGAAACCATGACATATAAAGGTGATTGCTAGCAGCAACCGCTTCATTAGTTACAGATTTCTTTAATGTGGAATTATTTAGATGACTTACTTCAGAGATTGTGCATATTTACTGATAATGGACTGTAGAATTGTGCATATTTACTGATAAAGGTGGACTGTAGAATTGTGCATATTTACTGATAATGGTGAACTGTAGAATTGTGCATATTTACTAATAATGGTGGACTGTGGAATTGTGCATATTTACTAATAATGGTGGACTGTAGAATTGTGTATATTTACTAATAATGGTGGACTGTGGAAGTCTGAGTAGACTTTTTTTATGATAAATGTTCTCAACTGGGCAGTATGCCATTATGGGTGCATATGGTTTGTTTCATTGCTTACTGGAAAATGTTCAAAACAAATTTAAAACACCCTCTAAGAAGTGTACTGTATTGTACAAGGAATATAATTTTAGTACAATGAGGAAGGTGTATCAAAGAGCACATGTATGTTTCATATGCAAGGGTCTATGATCTGAAAACAGCCCAAAATTAATCTTTATCTGCCACTGGCAAAATGTATTTTCTTTGAATGTGGGTTTCAATGCTGTTTCAATGAATGTGAGTTTCAAGGGCAGAGAAGTTTTAATGCTAAGTTTTCATTGTGAGACTGCATTGCTTTGTTTAACAGATGACTTAGTGTTTGTGCTGTAAAATACAAAATAAAACTTTCAAATGAAGTCCAACTCATCATAGAAGTAAAGCAGTATGCACATTAGTGTTTATGGTAAATGGAGTGAAATAGCCAAGTAATGGTTCATTGGAATGGCTGCAGAGGCTCCATTCAACCATTATTTTGTCAGGGGGGAAGGGCAGCAAACTCAGACAGGCCCAGCTGAACTATACCTCCCAACTGTCCAGATTTTCAAAGAATGAATAGATTTTTGCTTCTTATTTTTGGTTTGTTGTTCATAAAATTTGTAGTTTTAATTCCTAAATGATTTGCCAGAAGTCACTAAATAATAAGTTTCAGACTTCATAACCTTTAGAAAAATGCATGTTAAAGTAAGAGCTGTTCTATCAACTGTCTCAATTTATACAGGAGCAATTTTTAGTACTATTTATATGTGCCCCCAGTATATTTGGCCTTGTTCAGATTTACTGCATTAACAGGTTGAGAGGTACATGCAAATAAATTGCTTTATAGAATTAGGCATAGCCAACCTCTCAACTGTCCCCAATTTTTGGCTCAAAATGTTGCTCTTCCCCTAATAATCCCTCCACTTAAAATAGCAATTTTGGAAGAAAACATGGAGGGTTTACAATTAAGAAATAACTGTAATAATCAAAGTTATAGATTACTTGAAATGCAGGTAGATTCTTTTATTTTGTCAGCTGCTCAAGGTAGCAGTACTAATATTAAAGTGTCCCTTCTTTGACAGGTAGCAGCTGTATTGTGTGTCTATTTTATATTTTTGCATCACATTTTGGCCCATTTTTCATAAAATTGTGTTTTTTGGCAAATTAGTGACAAATCACTAAAGACTGAAGTTAGAAAAAAAACAGCAAGCAGATTTTTTAAAAAAAAATTTTTGGTATTTTTTACCTTTTTGGGATTTTTGGGGAGGACCCCAACTTTTCCATTAAGGGATACAAAGGGGGGCCCCCCCCTTTTTAAAATTTTCTGTTTTGCCCCCCCGATGTCTGGTTTCCCCTGTTTATTTTTGAACAAAAGTACTCAGAAAGATAGATGTGATAAAAGCAATGTACAGTATCAGAAAAGATCAGGATCTGTCATGCACTATCACAAATAATAAACTAAAAATATCAGCACATGCAGAAAAACTTAGAATATATACATATAAATATAAAGGAAGAATACAAGATAAACAATTTACTGATGACCAAAAAATGTTTTACAGAAAATTGGGAAAGAAAACAAAAGGAATTGAAAGACCACCCAAAAAAGAAGAAATAGATACATTTTGGAAAAATATTTATGAAGATCCTGTGGAACATAACAAAAATGCTAAATGGACAGAAGAAGTAAAGAAGTTCAAATGTACAGGGTATGAAATGGGATGAAGTAACAGCTATAGAGATTGCAACAAAGTTAAAAAAAAAATTCTAATTTGAACCCCCCCAGGCCTAGATACAGAACATAACTTCTTGCTAAAAGTTTTAACATGTTTACATAAAGATTTAGACATATGTAAGAACTATTTATACCAGACACCATCCTGGTTAACAACAGGAAAAACAATACTTCTACATAAGAGTGAACCTGCAAGCTATCCTAAAATCTATAGATCAATAACTTGCCTTCCTACAACATATAAACTATACACTGGAATTGATATCAGCAGAGTTTATAGTCATTTAGAATAAACCTCAATCATGACAATAGAACAAAAGGGTAATAAGAGAAATTCATATGGAGTAAATAATCATTTGTTATCAAATAAACTTATAGCGGAAAACTGTAAAAAGGGGAAGAATAGAAGTATGGCATGGTTAGTCTATAAAAAAGCATTTGACAGCATCCCACATTCATAGATAAAAGAATGCTTAGAAATGTATATTATACACCCTACACCAATCAAATTACATTACAGCGACCATGAAACAGTGGCAAACCACTTTGCAGTTAAGCCATGATAAAGTACAAATTATTATTCCAGGGATAAAAATTCAAAGGGGGACATTCCAGGGTGACTCTGTCACTGCTGCTATTTTGCTTGCCCTTAACACATTAAGTTGTCTAATTAACAGATTATAATAAATCAAAAGAGCCGGCAGAGTGAATGCTCAGCGAAACTCCAAGCACAGAGATAAATAAAATAAAAGTAAACGCCGCTGAGCAAAACAATGGAGGATAACAGTCACATAAATCTCCTGAATCCAATGGCCAATGAAATTAATAATCCAGATGCAAGCAGAACTTGTAGAAAAGCAGGTTTATTTATAAAAAACAGGTGAGCGCTTTCGCAATAGCTTCTTCAGACCTAAACACATAGAGCATCAGAAAACACTACTTTAAAAAACCAAAAAGGCGCCAAAATCCTGTCCACTTCTTAAAGGTATATGACTCATTAAAAACATCATATAAAAGTACCTATAAACTACTAATGAACGGGGCAGCATATAAATGCTTTTAAATAAAACTATTTATACAGACAACCATCATTAAAATAAATAAAAGAAAAATATATAGAAGAATGTGACAATATTCATAACATTCATAAAACATCTATGCATATACAATGGGTCAGAAAGAACCTATTAGCCACAATATAAAATTCTAAGCCTCTTAACATCTCTTGGCCAACAACCTCCTGGATTTCAGCAATGGACGTAGGGGAACCCTTCCATTGAGACCTGGGGTGGTATCAGCCCTAAACTTGATAATCCAATGGATTTCCCTGGTCTCTGTGTAGTTGCTGATGTCCCCTCTTCTATATGTTCTTGAGATCTGTTCCAAAATTCTAAACTTAAATTGGTGCTCTATACCTTCCTCATTCGTATGTTTGGACAGTGCATTATGTGGAGTACCCTTCCTCGTATGGTACACATGCTCACGAATCCTATCCCTTAATGTCCGATTGGTCTTGCCTACATAGTAGGCTGGACATGCTGCACAACAAGCTAGATAGACAACATCTCTGGACATGCAATTACCTCTCGTTGTAATATGGTAAATGCCAGAGCCATAGGGATAGTGAAAAATAGGGTCAGTCGCTATATATGAGCAGAAGTTGCACTTATCACATGTGGTCATGTAGGGACCCGATGGAACAGAAGGATCATGACATGTCCTCGGGTAACAGAGCAAACTTTTTAAATTCTTTTTATTACGGTAAACAAACCTAGGTCGAACACCTGTGAGACTCTTAATAGTTGAGTCCACTGATAAAACATGCCAATGCTTAGAGAAAATATCTTTAAGTGCACCAACATCCCTGGTATAAAAAATAGGAAAAGCAATTCCATCATCCAAATAAGATCTACCGTTATTGCTATCCAAACCATTCCCTGCCTCTCCTGTATATATTTCAATGGCACCATCTGAAAAATATGGTTTCGCTCTATCTGTCCTCAGATGTTGAATGTCCCCCATCCCTCTAGAGATGTCCAAGTGGTTGTAGCCACGTTCCATTAGCTTGCTGCTAAGGTCTCCTAATTCACTTACCAGGTGAGAGTCTAGGGGTGTATATCTAGACATCCACATAGATTGTCCCTTCACTATATTCTTGTATACATATCCAGGATGCATACTTGAACGATGCAGCAGTGTGTTCCTATAACAAGTCTTATGGTACACACCCGTATTGACTATCCCACAAGGTAATTTATCAACAAAGACATCTAAAAATGGGATGGTGGTCTTCGACCAATCCATAGTGAACTTCAAAAAGGTGACAGAGGCATTGATCTGTGTAAAGAAGGATTCTAATTGTGTAGAAGTACCACTCCATACAAGGAAAAGATCATCCACAAAACGCCTATAGAATGGTACAAAGCCCTGAAACAAACCATTCTGAAATAAATAACTGTGTTCCCATTCTGCCATGAAATTGTAGCTATTGGCACAAGAAGTGCCCATAGCTACGCCATCTCTTTGCAAGAAGATCTTCTCATGAAAACAAAAAAGATTGGACTCCAGGACAATACCCAGCAACATAAGAATCAGGTCAACATCATAACTCAAAGAAAGAGTAGTTCTCCTCATATAGGCACCTACCATAGCTGAAAATAACAAAGTGAAAAGACTTCCCATCTTTTTGCAGATGATTTAAAGCTGTATAGTTCATCAGATGAGGAATTGAAAGCAGAGCTGCAAGTGGTCAAAACTTTTTCAGATGATATAAGAATGTCATTTGGTCTTGAAAAATGTGCAAAAGCAGCCCTTAAAGCAGGAAGGCTACAGCACCAAGAAAACATCAGTTTGGGATGGAATGTGATATAAAATAATTTTAGCAAGAGGGAGTATATAAATATTTGGGAATCAATGAAGGATCAACAATAAAACATGAATAAATGTGAATAAAAGTTTGTAAGGAATATTTCAGCAAACTTAAAATTAATACTGAAAACAGTGTTGACAGCTACGAACAAAGTCGAAGCTATGAACCAATTTGCTCTTTCTGTCCTAACTTACAGTTTTGGAGTGATGCATAGGTTGAACAGGAAAACAAGAACGATGCTTCATGCTCATCAAATGATTTATAAAAAATCAGTGCATACCAAGATTATATATTCCCCATTTTGAAGGAGGTATGAGCCTCCTCAAAACTGGTTACATGTATAGATCTGCAATCATGAGACTGCATACTTATCAGCTGACCTCACAATATACAAACATAGTGAAAGCTTTGAAACATGAGGAGAGTAAGTCTAAGATGACTTAACTGCTTAGTTTAGCAGAAACATATTGTGTCATGCGGGAAAGGAAATCAAACCAGAAGGAGATAAAAGTTAGACATCAACTGAATGTGCAAAAAAAAAAAAAGAAAGAATATAAGTTGAAGGATCAGATGAGAAGGCAAAAAAATGTGGAAAATGCATAAATATAGTTACAAGTATAGAAACCTCTTGGAACAACGTTGTGTTGATCAGGATCAAATGCAGAAATGATTAAGGAGAGGTGAATTAACCAAAAGATGAAAGATTAATATAACCAAAAGATGAAAGATTAATATTGGTGGCTCAAGATAGTTGACTACATACACTTTGGTTTACAAAGTCCGTTGAACACTTGACAGAATCAGACAAATGCCGTTTTTTGTGAAACAGAATTGGAAACAGCCCCATATCTTGTTTCTGGTTGTGATATACTAATGGCAGAAGGACTGTATGCTGAAAGGCATAATAATGTGACAAGACTTGCCCTAAGCATTGTGCAAATATTATAACATTGAAGTAGCTGAAAAACACTGAAAACATGAGCCACAAATCATCAGCCACAAATCATCATAGAAAATGATGAAGTATATATTACGTGGGATCATCCATTAGCAAAAGTTCAAAAAATAGATGCAAGAAAAACAAGTACAGTAGTCAATGAAAAGAAGACAAAAGTAGTACTGATAATTCAAATTGCTACACCCAGTGACTACAGTGTCTTGTGTACAGAGAGACACAAAGTCATAAAATACCAGGATTTGCAGGCAGAAATCAGGGCAAGGTAGAAGAAAGATACCCAGACAGTTGCAGTAGTAGTAGGAGCAACGGGTCTTATAGAAAAGAATTTGCATGTAACTCCGTATGAATTGCAGAAGCAGTTATTACTGGGCACATTGCTCTGGCTAACATCAAAGACAGAAGCAATATTAATTTCATGAACTTTAATCATACTTTGACTTAGGAATGGGGTCCATTCCTGTCAAAAATCCTAAAAGATTTTAATAAATTAAAAAGGAACAAGACTGTTGCACTAGGGATTCTGCAGGTACTACAACATACAGGTAGCTGAGAATCAGTGAAAACATGAATGTCAAAGCATTACTACCAGTAAGGAAATTCAGATCATCTGGCATCAAGCAGTACCAACAGTTAAGAAAGCAGAGTCTAGAAAATCATAGTAGTCCAGGAAAAAGGACAAAAGTAACATTAATCATTGAAATAGTTGTACCCAACAATTACAGTTTGTTATGTAGTGAGAGACACAAAGTGATAAAATATTCAGATTTGCAAGCAGGAATGAGAGCTAGATGGAACAGAGAAACCCAGACAGTAATAATAAAAGTAGGATCAAAAGAAGTAATAAAAAAAATAATTTACATGCATAGTTAAATATGTTACCAATACACATAACCCTGTCTGAACTACAGAAGGAAGCAATTCTGGATACATTGTGAATGATGAGAAGAGCTTGTTGCAAAGATCAATGATTGAAGCAATGCTGATTTCATGAACTTTAATTTTGCCCTGAATCAAGAATGGGGTTTTCCCCTGTACAAAATTAAATATCCAAAACTATTGGAGAAATTAAAAAAACAACAGAAATAAAGAGTGGGATTTTGATGAGTGATTGGGTCCATTGCTGGTTGTTGATATGGGAAAATGTCTTAGGGCCTTGAAGAAAGGAAATTATTGAAAGCCATTAGCTGGGGAACTGAATGGACTCAGAACATGAAATAAGCTACAACATGTAGGATATGTGAATGGAATTAATTTATATAAACTACACACACCACAATGACCAATTTTGCCCTAGAGCTTCATTAGTAGTATAGCATCATAGGGTAAAAACAGCCTTTCTTGTGTATAGCTGCAATAAATGAATCCTCTTTATTTTCACAGAGGACTGAGCCTTCTTTGCTGTACTGATTAAAAGGCTAGATGAGTTCCGCATATTAAGTAATTAGCTGATGAGTCTGAGGATTATGCATACTTTGTTTAGGGTGTTTAATAATACGAACAGAAAAGTTGAGTTCCTAGGTACTAAGAGGCAAGCCTCTGTTATTTCATTGTTAAAGGGTAAGGTAGATCCAGAGGACAGAGATAATTTCAGACCAACTCTCTCTGTAACACTAATGGCAAAATATCCACAAAGATATTGGCAGGAAGTGGACATATTCAGGTTGCATGTTTGATTAGAATTAGTACTAATTCACTCACATAAAATTGCATGTTTTTGTAAGAAGATTTGGAAAGGGCATTGCCATGCTTTATTAAGATCTCATGAATATTTAGAGAGAAGTCTGGTCTCAAATTCCACCTGCTAAAATTGGTGCTTCTAAGGATTGTGGGGAAAAAAACATGCAGGTGAAACTAATCAAGTCAGATGAGAATAAGAAATATCTCATCAGTAGCATATTCCAGATACAGTGTGCAGTTTCTACCAGCCACAAGTCTGAGCTGAGACACCAAACAACTAGTGACACATAGTGTTTTAAACAGCATCATGTTTCTACTGTAGTAAGGAAGGATTTCTACATAGCACATTTGATTATCAAAGGCATCATCTCTAGAGCAATAAAGGCTAAAACTTCTCTATACTTATCACTAATCAGGCCCATAATTGAGCATAATAGCTATTTCAGCATGTGCCATATAAAGCACCTTCAGCAATTGGAAAGACCTCAGAGATTTCTAACTAAGAAGATCAAAAGACTCCAACATGTGCATCACACAGACTGTCTAAAGTCCCTGTCACTATACTCAGTATTGTATAGTCTTCTTTGGGGAAACTTATGCCTGACTTACAGAGCAGTCTCCTACCCAAACCTATTGAATTTGCTGCATATCCTTAAATCAAATGGGACTAGAGCTATCTATTCCAGGGACCTAAACATGGTCTGTGACTTGAATAGGACATGCTGGAGGGACAGATTTGTCTCCCAGTGACTGCTGCATCTTTGAAATAGGCTGGCAATTCATGTGAAGCAGAGCACCTTTATGACACTGCTCAAAAGGAACCTGGATTAGTGGATGGGGCACCATAAGTTCTTATCAGTGCCCATAACCCTCCTGGACATGGGCAGTCATTAATAAATACAATCCTGGGTATTGACTAGAGTATCTGTGGTATTATATTGGAATTAAATTGCTTGAAATGACCTCTGGGTTGCTAGCCTGTTAATCTCCTATGATCCTATGTGACTGGGAGTGCAGAATAAATGGCAGGAGATGTATGTTAAGGTGAAAAGTTTGTAAGATTGATAGTTAAGTAGGGTTAATTCATTTGCAGTGAGAGTATATTATCAGGGTGATGATCCTGCACTTACAGGTGAATAGAGCTGATGCAACAGTTTATAATGTACAGAGATATTACAAAGGGTTTTGATACATTTGTACGGAAAGGGAAGGAGGGTAGACTATGGATGTGTGCTAGTGAGTAATGACAGTATGTACCATATTTTAGTGGGTATGCAATGGCTATTAACTTCACAGAATGTTTAATGGGACAGATAGAGGAGAATATCAGATGGGTTAGATGGGATGAAAAAGAAAAGCAGAAGGGCAGATAGTTTACAGAGTCCGTGGAAAAGGATATGGTTCAGGAACATGGCACAGTGCCTAGGTTGCAGAGGCTGTATTTTAAAGCTGAATGAATTAACCAGTGTTAGAGTTTTGAGACAGGGTTTTATTTGATGTGACGAGGAATGGACAAAGCAATAAAAGTTAAAATTGACTGAAGTGATGAAAGCCTTAGCAGAAAGATGAGGTATAGACACTCATCTTATTTCTAGAGACTTGAAGATTAAGTAAGGGTGAGGTATAGGAAATATTTAGTTTATAATGTAATGATTAAAACAATATAAATGGTGACGCTGTAAGAAATACAGACATTGGGGATATGAAGTTGAGGGGCAACCTAGGTTATAAGGAGTACAGAGGCAAAACTGTGTCACATGGGGTTCATTTATAAACAACAACAACAAAAAGATGTGTTACAGGAGAATAGATTATTGAGTGAGAGATGGATAAGGGAGGATTAGGATAAGCAGGAATCAAAGTTTTAGGAGAAGGCATGACAGACAGTAAAATATGGGTCTACTTTAATTAAACGAAAGCGGAATCCATTGAATATGAATCCGTCGACACATAAACAACAAAATGCGATAATGTCGAATACGCAAAATCACAAAATTTAAACATTGAAACCGCATATGCAAACCACCACATAACATGCTACACGAAACACAACAACAAAACACATACATACACTAACCAAAACCCTACTACTAACCCTAAATTAAAGCATCAAACCCACTTGTAACTACACTAAACCCCACATACACAACTATCTATGCACTACTTAACTCCATAACCCTAAGTCAATTACACACTTACCCTACAGAACTATACTCACAAGTAAATATTCCACACACATACACTTAACAAAACCCTACACTAAACCTTACATACATTACCTATCTATGCACGTACCTTAACCTGCACCCTAACCATAAGGTTTGTAACTATCGCACACTTACCTTATGGCGCTATACTGCAGACAGGCCAATTATGACGATTCGACATTTCCGATTTCACTATTTAGTGCATTCGATGTTTCCACGTTTCACTGTTTATGTGTCGACGGATTCGTATTTGACAGATTCCACTTTTGTTTAATTAAAGTAGACCCATAAAATATGTGGGTGATATGGGACCAGTATATTATATGGTATATGCAGATGAATACCTTGCATATGTGCTGTAGAACACCAAGACAGATTAAAGGAGATGAATGTTCAGAGAAAGAAGTTTGATGAAAATATGGGAAAATGGAATGTGGATAATATTCATATGTGGTGAGACTGTGTTGGGTTAAAACTTTAGAGAGGAGCAGAAGGAAATGGGGAAGGTGTGGTGAGAACTGCATGGTGACAGCCCCCAAAAAAAAAAAAAAAAAAAAAAACTTTGGGAAGTAAAAAAAAGGGGGGAAAAAAAAGGGGGCCCCTTAAAAAAAAAAAAGGGCGGGAAAAGTTTTTGAAAAAAAAAAAAAAAATTTTAAAGGGAAAAAACTTTTCTTTTTTCTTTAATTTTTCCCAAAAAAAAAAGAAAAACCTAAAAAATTTAAAAAAAGGGGGTTTTTTTAAAAAAAAAAAAAAAAGAAAGGTTTTAAAAAAAAAAAAAAAAAATTTAAAAAAAAAAAAAAAAAAAAAAAAAGTTTTTTTTTTTTTTTTTTTTTTTTTTTTTTTTTTTTTTTTTAAAAAAATAAAATTAAAACCCATTAAATGGAAATTGAAAAAACCCTTGAATTTGAGCAAAAGGTTAAAGGGAGAGAATGTTCAAGAAAAAGTTTTTTAAAAAAAAGGGAATAAAATTTGTGGTAACGTTTTAAAAATTTTAAAGGGAAAGGTTGGTCATTGCAAAAAAAGTTTTTATTTTGTATTTGTATATAAAAAAAAAAAATGGTAAGGGGGAAAAATTTTTTTATGAAATTAAGAATTGAAAAAGCAAAAAAAAAATTTTTAGGAAAGATAAAAGTAAAAATAAAAAATTTAATTAGAAAAGATTGGAAAAAACAAATGATAATTAAGAACAATTTAAACAAAACGATTTAATTTTGTTAGAAACAAAAAAAACACTTTTTTTTTAAAATCTATAAATGACAAAATTTTTTGTAAAACAACCCATACAAATGTAAACTTTTGTTGTTATTTATTGCTATCCCCCCAGAAATTACAAACTAACAAAAACAAATTACATTCAAAATCTAATGCCTTTCCCTTTCAAAAAAATTTTGATTCATTAATTTATGTTATTTACAGGGCATTTAAATTGAAAAAAAATTTTAAGGGGAAAATTTAAATTCCTGTTTTGTTTTGGTCTTTTATTGACATTCCTTTGTAATTTTTATTTTGGACATTTAAATAGGACCTATATTTAGTTATTTTCCAAAGAAAAGTTGGAATTTTTCAGAAAAGAATTTATGACAAATAAAAAATTTTTTGTTAGTGTTTATTAAAACAAGAAAAAAAATATAGAAAAAAAATTAAAATATGGGGGGTTCACCCCAAGGTACAAGGACACACTGAGTGGGTTTGTAGCATGCGATAGCAGAGGGCATCTGAATAATAAGGCGGGTCCAGGGAAAGAAGTAGGCGGTGAGGGAGGAAAGGGAACCCCAGAAGAGTAAAAGTGCCTAAAGTAAACACCTCCATGACAGAGTCCATGGAAAGGTGAACAAACACAACACAACACATGCCCCCATTAGACTATGAAATATAAAAATATATAAATGAATAAGAGAGATTTAAATTGTAAAGATAAGCTTGCCCGTGAGGTTTGAAAGTGCAGTGCCTGTAGCTCCAGCCATACAGGTAAGGAAAGGCAAGTAAGCCGCAAGCACAGCGAGGTAGAGATGTCGTAAGCAACAGTGGGCAGTCATGGTCTGGAAAGCCCCACAACATCAATATTTATTATTAGTAAAATAAGCATGAAACAAGTCTCTGACATATATGTACACATAAACGGCATTTTATGTAAAATGGAAATGAATAGTTTCACATTTCGAAATGAACAAAATAATAAACACGATGTGCTTATAGTTGAGCCGCTTACAGGAGTGCATCGTGGCGGTGCTCAGAAACAGCCCAGCATAGCACAACAGTTCAGGCCCAGCGAGCCGAGCGTTATCATGCTGATACCAAAGAGGCGAGACCAGCGTGAATCCATTTGGCGGAGCTGCGACTGTACAACAACCCAACCGGACAAGGCACACGATATGTTGTAAAGAAACTGCTTCTACCCAGACACCTCAGCCTGTCTAGACAGTCATAAAATATAAAAAGCAGTGGCCAGGTCTAAACCCAGGATACCATGCACCATAGCCGGGGAAAATCACCCGCGACAGCTGCAATGCAGTAATGCAGTAATAGCAAATGAAGAGAAAGGACATGACAAACAGGTTTTGTGGGTTGATACAATTCCAAAAATGGCCAACCACAGATAAGTGCGGAAATTGCAATAAGAAGCCCATAGGCGAACACAGATAACCAGGACAGAACTGATCTGCAGCCAGAATGTCAGGAGTAGGTGAGTAGCGTTTCCGAACACAGAGGGGGTAACAGAGTCCAGACAGGCCTGGCTCCTAGTCCATAACCGGCGAGGCCCAACCATGCAGGCCAGGTCTGTATATATAGGCTGAGGGGCCGGTTGCTATGATCTCATCAGTGCCACAGGACCAAGGATTAGTGAGCAGGTCCATCACCACCATGCGGATCAAAGAGACATGTAAGGTAACCACTGAACCTTTGGATCCAGGAGGCCCGCAAATGTATCTCTACCATCAGAGCAAGTTAGTATTTAACAGCTGCAAGAAATTAAACAGTCATTATGGAGATGTGTATTCCAATATTACTTCACGTATAATACAGAAAACTGCCTGCAGAACTGAGCTATGCAGAATACATCAAACAGAACTGCAGAAATAAATAGAACAGCCATATAAAGGGCACAGAAGAGGTCATGGCTGACAGGCGTTTCAAACAACCAAACAGAAAGGAAAATGTCTGAACAAAGTCTGGAAATAAAGGTGCCCCACCTGTAATACATAATAGTATACAACCTGCAGCAGGCTGAAAAGTACCCAGAAGATGAGCAAACGCCTGAAATATATCCCTGTTGGAAATACTGAACATGACAGAAGTGAGACTATGAATGTAATAACTACAGTAAAACATGTCAATAAATACAAGCAAGTACCATCCTGAATAGTAAATGAAAACAAGTGAGAGTGTGAGAGTTATGAATCCACCAATAAAGTAGTAATAACCCCTGAATAAAGTATACTGCAGTCAGCATGAAATTAAATGAATGTGACAAGCAGAGCCAAACTAAGTAAATGTGTTCAAAAAGCACATGCAGCTGGAATGTGTATCCCAAAAATCTGGATATGTTGTTCTAGTCTGCAATATGCAGATAGCATGATTAGCCCTAGGCCATCAAACATTCACAGTTGTTCATATATATAAAGCAAATGTAGCAGGATGATGAAATGAATGAAAAGCCAGGTATGAACGTGTATGAATAACAATAAATGGGTTATTGATGTAGCAGTACAGTCCTATCACCAAATTGAATTAGTTATCATATAGAAATTGGAGTTAGAACAGTAGTGTATATATTCGCAGTTATTAGAAATGTACAGCATATGTATTGGTATTCGTTGTGTTAATAATATTTTCTTCACCCCACCCCTATAACCATACATAATTCATTCCACGGAAATTGGTATGTGCAATCACAATTAACACCTTTGGACACGGTCCTGTTGGGCTGGCAATACGCGTACGCTGATGATTCGCCCTGTTCATACATCCAAACCTGATGGCCTGTTGCCATCAATCAACCCTGCATGTTGTTGGACCGTGCCGTCGTTCAAATGGCGTATGTGTTATGCCGCTGTTCAATGGTGTGAATATTCGGGTGTTTAAGTTAATGGGAATACTAATGCAAGGTTACAACTAATTGCAAATGGTATTGTATGTTACTAACCCAAACTGTCATGATGAGCACGTAAAACATAGGACGACAGGGAAGGTGGGTCGAGCGACCCACCTCTCCCACTCAGCTGGCGAAAGTGCACCTGGCACTAGTGCCCAGTCTGGACCCTCCTCCGTGGCTCCTGTGCCACCTGTGGGTGGAAGCACTGCAGGGCTGGGCCCTCTCCGCAAGTGTGGCCAGAGGAGAACTCAACACTCACCGTGGAAAGCATCCGGACTGTGTTAGGAGATCCGGGACTCTGTTCTTGGGCTCCTACGGCAGCCTGAGGCATAGTGGCACAACTTACAGGCATATCTGCTGCCCGCCCACACTCCCAGCACAGCCCCATCCTGGGCAGAGGCAACTGCTCATGGTGATATCGTTCCACTGTTGCCATCTGTGGCCTACAATGATCAAACATCATCCCCAACAACCCCCACATGTCACATAATCGCTCTGTATGTGTCTTGTTTGGTTTTGGTTCGTTGACCCCACCCAACCTAATTTCCCCAGCTATACCCTCACTTCCTTCAATTCGACATACCACCTCACCTGAAGTAAAAAGGGCACCCAGCCCACAAAATACCATTACGCTTCCATACAGCTGCTCGTCTCCAAGACATGCCCATGGAAAATCATTAATTACAATTGGCTGTACAACAAGTATTATTGTTGTCCTGACACCTCTCTCAGGGTGGAAGGTTTCAAAATGTCACACCAAATTACATACATACGCACAGCTGTTGCTGATGAAGAAATGGGCAGCCAAGGGCCCACCTACATCCTCCTGCAAAACCCAAGCTTGTTTCTAATGTCCGCACTTTGTGGATCCTTTCACCACTTTCCTGTTTCCATTTTCATTTCTTTCAAAGAAAATAGCACAGGTACAGAGTACAGACTGTTGCCGGGCATTGTAAGCGAGTGTGCACTGAGCTGAACGCCAGTGCGCATGCGCGGGAGCTCCACGCAACCAGCGCTTAACCCAGTTACAACTGCTAAAGTGCCTTAGTAACTTGATTGACAGGCTCCAGTCAGTTCAAAAGCAAAAAAAAAATCCCACCTGGTGTCAATGAGGACCTTGGAAACAGTAGTCTGTATGACCTACTTACTCAAGCCATTATTCATTATGGCAAAGAACATTGTGCTAAAATAAATATATCATGTAATAGTAGGAATAAAATGTAAGGAATATAGGATGTAGTACACAAAGCATTTCATGTATACTTACTCGTCAAATCTAGTGGATTTATAATAGTAGTGTAGAACAGAAGCAGCCATGCCAGTTGGTAGCTAGTAGGTAATAATGTTGCTACGTACATATAAATGTATGTATATTTATATATATATGTATATATATATATATATATATATCTATATATATTTATATATATATATATATATATATATTGTAGGTGCTGTGTGCATACACACTTACTACAGGAAACAGGAGAGAGGAATGGAGAAATGAATCAAAGCAGCACAGCCTGAACCACAGACAACCTTACACTCACAGAACAGTATCCACAGCATACCAGCATGGTCCCCGCTTTACAATCTGAGCAAATGTCTATATCACATACCCTTTTATACACCTGAAATCACAGTGGAACTGCAATCAGTACACAGCTGGCTGTGGCTGCAATTAGGGCAAATGCCAGCTAAGGGAACTGCAGAGGCCATCACATGGACTCTATGCAGATACCCAAAGCATCCTGTACCACACTCCATGCAATACTTACTGTACTGTCTGGAGGCAGACAGAGAGAGAGAGAAAGAAAAAAAAAAAAAAGAAAATAAGAACACAAACAACAAATACATTACACAAACTAAGTTGAAGCTGTCAGCAGTGTCAGTACTGTTGGGTTAGCAGCAGCAGGAAGTCAAATGAGTACGTAACCACACAACAGGTAATGTAAAGTAACAAGTTAATAGCTCCACATACTCAGAACCCTCCTATATGTGTCATAGCTCATCTATAGGTATGTCCATGTGATATGTTATGCACGTAGTTCCACCCAAAGGAGATGACATACATTACATGTCATTCAGTGTTAGGCCATGATCCCGGCACCAGTTGTCCGCTTCAGTGAGGTCTGTCTGCAGGATGTGTGTGTGTCAGGTAAGGGTAACGACTATGGCGCTTTAGGTTTGCAGTCATCTGGGAACTTTGTCATCCACAACTCGCATGTTTGCTTTCACATCTGAGAAGTAAATGCTATAGAAGAAGAGGGGTCCTAGGATGAGGGCCTGTGGGATACCACATGTGACTGGCATTGAGTCTGACATGGCTCCTGCAATATCGACATTATGGATTCTGTATGTCAACCAGTGTGCAAACCCATCATGTGACATATGTAGTAACATGTGGCCAATGAGCTTGTCTATGATGCCTGAGGAGTATCAGGTTGAAGGCCTTAGCCAAGTCCATAGCCGTGACCGCGCTGTCCCTCATCAATGGCTGTAGTGACCGTTTTGAAAGCACAACCACGTTCAAAAGCGTGATCGTTTCACCGCGAAAGGCAAACGCGCTCAGTGGTACCCAATATCGCTGTATAAGCCACCCATATCGAATCATTCCACAGCTTTGCAGACCAGCCAGGCTTTTGGCGGAGCCGAGCAGTCTTGGTGGCCGCAGAGGCCCGCCAGAGGGATCACCACGCCAGTTCAGGTACATATCCAAGAAAAGGTGGGCCGGGCGTTAAATATGTCTTTATATACGTGGCGTCCTCTGAGTTTATGCGTAGCACACATCCAGATACCATCAGGTCACATTGATGCTGTACTTGTTGAGGGCGTGCCTCACCTGAACACGTGATGGGGAAGCGAGGAAGGCAGTAATTGAACCTGCCCGCTGCCATCGTGCCTGCGAATGTTAAGTAGGTGTGTGTAGTAAATCAGAGCATATCGGTGAACAAATTCAAGGCGGTGAAATATAACTGAAGGAGGCCTGTGGTTATCTATAAAGTTCGCGGGCCATTTTCCTCCGGAGTGAGTCAGGGATGTTGTTATGAGAGACCAGAAGCGGTTACTGAGGCTGGACCACGATGCTTCCCGCGAAATCTGCCCGTCCCGCAGCAGCCCTTCATGGTTGGCGCGAATCTGTCTTTGGCTGGGTCCACCAGACAGGATGCCCAAACCTTACAGGGTCTGGGTTAGAAACAAAAAGCTGCTCTATGCATTCGGGATGTCCGTGGGGCAACAAAGGGCCCAAGAGTGGATTAGCTTCCACTGGCCCAGTGGGCCGCATGGATGTCAGTCCTAACAAGTGAATATCTGTCTAACTGCTATATACGCAGTTCGCACGCTGGTGGTGGTGTTGTGTATATGTATATCCGTGGGGTCGCAGTAATTTGTGTCCAGATCACACTAGTGGATGGCGCTCCACATACAGTACCTTTGTATGAACCCCAGAGGAGGTTGTGCATTGGACCTGTCTCAGTGTGCTGACCGATGTGGGCATGCTACTATGTTGTATGGAATGTGGCAGGTATTGTTGCACAGGTGTTGGCTGAGCACTGATATCTGGGCTGCGTACTTGTGTATCCATCTGAAGAGACACACACACTTCTACAGGCGTGTACATCACTACAGTTGAGTATCATGGCAGTATGTGTGCCATATTGTTGACATGGTCTGCTGGATATCCTGTTTGTGTTCTCCAGAGACATGGTGCGTCAGCAAAATCACTACCTAAGTGCAGAAGATGAAGAAATACACCAGAGCCTGGCAGCGGGATTATGACATACTGTTTTCCCGCCCAGCCAGAATCAGCAGGAGAGGGCTGCACTGTGACAAGACCTTGCCTGTGAGGTAAAATGACATTGGTCATGCATAATAGGACATATGAGCAGGTAATACATCACCGCAGTGATATAACCAGAAATGTCCATCAGCGCATCGGATATCCACAGGCACAGGTCACGGCGTGAGGTGGGTGGCTACACATCCCCCACCAGACTGAGGCCCATGTTGTGTTCCAATAACAGCAACACACCTGCATCATGATGGAGGCTGGATCCACACAGCAACACGATATGACAGTGTAATATGCCAATGTACACTTGACCGTTCTGTACACATACTGTTATTTATGCATGTGTAAGGTGTGTCCGTGGTGGGCGAAGGTCAACATTGTATGTAATCAGCAGGTGTGATATTGCCAATATCAGCAGCTGACATGCGAAAGGCAACTGGTGTACTACTGCACTTGTATCGCGTGCAGTATCAATGGTACAGTTGTGCCCACTGGAGGCTATTCTCCTCATATTTCTGCAGGTCCCTCTGTGTTACAGCAAGGCAGCCCATCCATGCTGGTGAGTGTGTTTTAAACAATACCCATAATAGTCCTGATAGTGCTAGTAATACTCAGTGTAACTCAGCAGTGCCTGTGTGTATACCGCGGGTGTGCATGTGCGCATGTGCCCAGTCCACGCAGTACGTGTACGTGTACGGCAGCTCGCGTCCACGGTGCATGGAGCGTGGTGCCTTTGTCCAGGTGCATGTGTGCATGTGCGCCTGTGTCCATGTGCATGTGTGCATGTCCATGTGTCCACGTGGTCCACGGAAAATTTGTCCATCGCGGTGCATGTGTGCCTGTGTCCAGTGCAGTATCAGCATGCATGCGTGCCTGTGGCCCACGGCATGCATGTGTGTGCTGCGTCCACGCAGCATGTGTGCATGTGCCCACGGTGTAATGCGGCATGTGCATTAGTGCATCACTGCAACATTTTGTAGACATTATAACCGTTTCTGTCTCCTCCTGCGTTAGGCTCGCAGCGCCTGGTGTCCGCAAGGGAACTGAATCAGCGCCACAGGTACCGATAACATGATATTCGTGTAATGGCACAGGAAAATAGGGTCCGTCATTGGTCAGCCAATTGACATTACACAGCTGTCAACCCCATCACAGTACAGTCATCCTGCCAGTACATCCTATGTCACCATTGTCCCAAGGTGATGGACAGGGGATACAGGCATTGACCAGGGAAATGGTATCTGTGGCATATGCTTCCCTACAGCAGCCATGGGCAGGGTCTCAGGATGGTACCACAGACAGTTGCCCATGGGTTCTCGGAGCATCTATATGTGATTGCCCGGCGGTAGATGTGCCCAGAGGTCTGGTCCAACCCAGCTGGCGTTTTGGGCTGTCAGCGGCAAGGCGTTGGCGGAAAGGCACACCAGACAGGGTCTAAGGAGTTGAGAGTGCCGCACAGCCGACTGACAGTAGCGTGACATCGCGGATGCATCCGTATCACCAGCTGTTGTGACAGGTGACATTACAGCAGTTCAACCACATGTCCATGAGCCAGGGTACGAGATAAGGCGGCAGACCATGTCAGATGCCAGCAACAGCAGCAGCTGGCAGTCTGTGCAGATGACAGGCTCACAGATGTTTCTCTATAGTGTTAGCAGCAGCAGCCCCAGCAATGCTGGGCCCAAAGGTTATCGGAATACTCCCAGAGACCATGGTGCACATGGCCTGGGTACTCAACAGGACCGTGCCCACAACACACTCCCCGCTCTGCGACAGTACCCAGTCTGGCTTAGTACAGGATACGGGTCCGTACACTCCTGCCAGGGCACAGTACCGTCCGTGGCCTTGCAGACACCGATCTGTATGACCTGCCAGGTGCAGTCTGTGGCTGTCCACAAACTGCATATGGCAGGCAGCCAGGTGAAGGTGTGCATGCACACACATGCAAATGCACACCCCAGCCACAGCACACACTGCACCAACAGTGCACCCTGTACCGTTGTCCCTCACCAACACACACACACACACACATGTCAATTGGTGGTATCAGTGGCAGACCAGTACTCTAATTCACACCCCAGCAAGGCGATGAAATTGCGCCACCTCGTAATCTCCAAACATCAGTGCAGGTAGCAGGTAAACACATTGCTGATAACAGGGTGACTGGTGGTAAGGTATTACTAGTATCATGTTGGTACAGTACAGTGTGCTGATATGACTGTGTGTATATCCAGCATGCCTGATGCAGTAACTGCATGACTGTCCTGAATTGTTATTCATACCCATAGTAAGTACCATAGTGCAACAGCTGCACATTACGCGCATCGCGTAAGGATGTCAACAGACGTACGCTGCCAGGGTAGCACTTTATAGCTAATGCAAGTGACACGCAATGATGGACATGTACAGTAATGGTGGCAAGTTGCTCCACGACAAAGTGATGTTTGCGCATGTTGATATGTGTGCAGTACTAATGTAATAAGGTAAATCACAATTAACTATGACATAATATCAGTTCTACCATGGACATCTGAGCTGTACCCCTGGTACATGCTGACAGTGCTCACATTATTTACACCATTACCATCAGGCGGTTACCCCTTCTTTGTTGTACAATGGACTATTTCCAGCCCCTGCTTACCGTAGCTTTGCTTGCATGCATGTTCGCTTAAGGTTCCCTGGAACACTGCTTCCACCTGCAAATGCAGAGTTACAGAGCTTGTGGACCCTAGTGACATCTGTACAGCGCATCATACGTATGTCAAGTTTCCACGACAAACGTCACTGTCTGGTCCTGTCTGCATGTGCACGCTGCCTGTGACATTGCACATGACTTACCTGGCATTTACCCACGTGCAGCCGGTATATGCGAAAGGCGAAATCAGTAGCAGCACACCCACACACACCTTCAGTATGTTGTCTCATTGGCCCTATGTGTTGCAATCACTAATGGTAATCACACTACTATGGTAGCATGTGCAAAGTGTAACCTGGAGAATCACTTCATATCCAATCCGTGGTTTATGTGAGCCATGTGGCAATGTCACAGCTGCTACATGTATGCAGTCAACCCTTCCCTGGCTAGAACTTACAATACACGGTGGGATACCACATAGCCAATCTGGGGACTGACGAACCCAGTACTGCCATACCCTGTCAGGTGGCATGACATACTACAGTGACTACACACCAGTCTGACACAGACTCAAGATTACAGCAATCTGAGCAACGGGTCAGAAGAAGCATCCTGCCTGTGCATCACACACCTGCCAGCTGGCACACAGGCATACGTTACATTGAAGAGAGCACATGCCACACATGGCACACACATCCCATGCTGCTGCCACACTCACAGCCTGCAGGGCTGCTGCCAACACACCTGCTGTGGGTGATGTGTCAGGTACTCTCTTGCCGCTGCAGGTTCCGCTTCAACAGGCTGTACATGGTGAAGGTCATGATATGCCTGTGGGCACTATGACCACCACAAAACACACATGCATACAGGTCAGTCAGAGGCATGGACACATATGACTAGTCATTGACCATGCCACTATGGATGACCTGAGACATACCTCCTGACCACATGATAGGAAATACAGAAGGGCTCTCTCACATGTGGCATGGGGCCATGAGCTCGATCTGATCACATCAAGGCCTCACCAGGTATGCTACCAAGGGTAGTGCCTTGCGGTTCGGCCCCTGCCTGTCGTCCACTGCCATTCAAAATTTCCAATATTGCCGCGCTGGTATGCTAGGGAAGCCACATTTGGCAGTTGCACGACACCTCAGCAGATACAGTTTCGATACAGTGCCTTTTGCTGCGACGGCATCATAGCCAAATGGCACGCGCACAGACAGAAACACTAACAGTGAGCAACATCAGCAGGCACCAAGATACGCAACACGTTGTCCTCAGCACGGTGAATCGCAATATCTGCGCAGCAGCCAGATTCCTGATTCACTGCCTGCGGTGCAACCCATCAGTGCCAGGTTATACCTCATACCATGCCTGTCGTCCCCTGGGGGTGATATCCCAAGGCACCACAGATACACCCCCCCCCCAGGTTGTTGGTACAGCACAAAGCATCAGGGCCTATCCATGATCCATGACCAGCTAACAGTGTGTTGGACTGCATAGCCTGGCACACACAACCCTCCCATACACAGGAAACCCACCTATCCTCCTAACAACACTGGCACAGTCTCAAGATAAAGTCTTTTATATGGCTGGAATTCCCCCAAAACAAATTTTCTTACTTTGCTAAAAACCCAGCTGAAAATTCTAGCAGTTACTGTTCATAACAACATGACCCTCCCACAAAAGGGGAAATGGCCCCCTGTTATCACTCTGTAGTATAACCAATTTACCCCCTTGGGATTTTAACCCAAAACAAACCCCCCGAAACACATAAAGGACATAAACACAGCATTTGATGAAACAATTTTCCTTTGGGTGTTCAACATGGTCATGGGTAAAAATATTTTGCACCAAAACCTGGCATTATTGTGGTTTTTCAAACATGCATTGTTTGCAAACCCACCAAAGGGCTTTTGGGGGAAAACCCTGCAGGTTTTCCCTCCTTTGGCTCTGAATGGTAAAACCCGTGAAGCCCCTATTGGCATTGGGTAGCCCTTTTGGGGAGATATTTACACCCCCAAAAAAACCCAACGGGATTCATATTTTCCCAAAGTCACCCAAGCAAACCAACCCCCAATTGTATTCTCCCTCCCAAATATGCACACAAAGGGAAAAGAAGTGCATTTATGATTTTTTTCCCTTTTCTTATTTGACACACATTTTAAAAAACACATGAGGTTTTCCCATTAAAAAAAAATGTTTTAAAAAGAAAACAAATCCCTATCCCCCCAATTGAGGTTTCAAACCCCTCCAAGTTTGACACTTGAGAAAAAGATTACGAATTTCAGTTCGGGGGGTTTTTTTCCAGCTTACAATCACACACAGGTTGAAAAGTCACCTTATTTTTTTAGTTAAAGGGGCATTTTTCACCGACACCACTACCCCCCAAAAAACCCCCTTCGGAAAATCTATCATGTTATGCACTGCAGCATTCAAGCCCTATTCCTTATGGGGGGGCCCCCTTTATTTGGGGGACATCCATTTGGGGTTGCACCTGAGAGGTTTTCCCCCTTTCCAAAAAACTCCCCAAAACCCCCAAAACCCCCCCAACAGCCAGGTTCAAACCCTACCCAATTGTTATGACCTTTATGCATTCAGGGGCCATTATTACGGGGGGGTTTTCTCCGCTTCTTTGGGTCTGAATACTGTTAAAAGGGTTGCATCCTTATGTTTTCCCAGTTCCCGGGGCATTTTAAACATAACCCCAAAAATGGGCATTTTAGGTTAAACCCCTACCTTTGTTTTGAACTGTGCAGTGCTTGCGGGATTTATTCTGGGGGTTTTTTTTCATTATGGGGGCTGAAAAAGTGTTGAAAGGGAATTGACCTTGATGTTTTATTGCCAAAGGGCATTTTTCTCCCAACCCCAAATAAAAAAATGGGGGGCGGTTCCCCCATAACTTTTTGACAGGGGCCCCAAGGGTTTCCCTTTTGGGATTTTTTTCCCGGTACTTTTGGGTCTACTACATGTTGAAAGGGAATTCATCCGTGGTTTTTCCCAGTTGAAAAGGGGATTTTCCCCCCAACTTTCAACCTCAAACCCCCCCCCCAAAATAGAGAGGCAAACCCACCAACTAATTTTTACTTAGGGGGAAGTTAGCGACATTCCCAATTCTACTGTTGCCCCGCATAAAGGGTGCACCATTTTCAAGGATGTACATTGATATTCATGGGGGTACTTAAAGATTTTAGACCATTCAGGGCGATATGCCTCGCATGGCGGTTATGTTCATACCAGTTAAACCCCGGGCCCGCCAAACAAACCGTCAAAAACCCCCCCCCCATAGGAACCCATTTGTTCCCCATGGGTTCAGGTGTTCCCCACCTTAGTTTTCATCGGGACAGGCAATTTTTTGGGGGGTCCGGGTTACAATTAACACCCCAAAAATTTTGGGGGCCTGTGTTGGAGAACCCCCACCACAGCCCATGGGGTCTTTGCCCTGCCCTCTCAAAATGGGATATGTTCCCCAACCCGGGGAGACCCCTTTTGAATTGCCCTCCCCCCCTACACCCTATTCCCCCCCCCGGGAAAGGGTTTCCTCAAACAAATGTATTTGACAACGATTACCTTTGGGCTGGGGTAGTTCGGGCCCTGTACTATAGGCCACCTTCATAATCCCTTAAATTGAATGGCATTGTAAAGGGTTTCGTCTGATCCCCTTAAACCCCGACTTCCCCAACAACACCTGCAGGTTAACCCCATATATGACTGCCCAAAAAAGAGGGCTAATCATTCGAGTTCCCCGGGGGACATTGTGAAAATACCGGTAAAATCCCCCTTATCCCCCGGGTTTAAGGGGAAATTTCCCAAAAACAATACCCCTCACAAAACCCCCCTTTGAGGTTCAAACCCCTTCCCGAACACCAAAAAATGGATTGGGTTAACATTCAAACCCCGGGATTCCCTTCCCTGCTTAAGGGCACACTCATGTAAGGGATGTGCCTCTTTAAGTGGCCAGTGCCAGACTTCAACCCCAACCCTCCAACTGTTTCCCCGGGCAAACCCTATATTATTACACCCAAGTTTAAGCAGAGCCAAAATTTTTTTTTTAGTTTTCGGTCTTTAGCCTGCATTCCCTGTTTAGAAAATTTTGATCTGTGGAAAATGTTTTAAAAGAGGGACCCCTTTCACAGCTTGACATTTACCACCAATTTTGGGTTTTGGTTTGGGTTCCAATCACTAAAATAAGAATTGGGAACGTAAAAAGAGAAGGCCCAATTTGGCATCCCCTTCGCCTTTTAGGATTTGTCTGACAAACCTATTTTCAAAGTTGACATGCCCGTGTGGTTTCCCTATTTGAATTGCAGCCACCACTTTTGGGTGTTGAAATTTCCCTTCCCTTTTTTGGGTTTTTTGGGGCAGGTTTTTACACCCAACGCCGGCCCACAACAGGGGAAACTTGCCTCGGACATGGGAATTTTTCAAAGTTTCAACACCTTTCATTGTAACACGTAGGTTTTGTGTTGGATACTTTTAGGGTTACATTCCTGGGGATCCATTGTTTCATTTCTATGGCAAACAAATTTAGGGGGCCCTTGGACATATGACCTGTTCATTTGCAAATGGTACCCCACCGGTTTCCAAAAGGAGGTACCACCATGGGGGAATTGGCAAACCACTTTCCCTGGCCCTTTTTTATCACACAAAGGGGTTTTTCCTTCAACAATTTTAATGGGGCCATACATTGTAGGTTGAAATTCCCGCCCTCTGAAAAACGGAAACCCCTAAACCTACCATTCCCCTCCCCTCATAAGTTCCCTTTTAGGGGGGGGCAATACCTCTGGGTCCACGGGATTTTCCAAAGGGGGGGGCCGGTTTTTGGTCCAGACAGTTTTCCCATTATTCAGGCTGGGGCAGGCCCCTGTGAAGCCCCGCCCTTCAATTTACAATCCAAACATTTTTCCCGTTTGGGAAAGGTTCAACATCAGGAAGCTTCCTCGGGGGGGCATTGTGGGGCTGCATTTTTTAACACAAACATGGATTGCTGCCTTTTAAAACCCCGGGATCTTTTTGGCTTTTTTGAGGGGGGCGCTATACTCCCACGGGGCTTTTTGCAATTTATGCAGAAAATGACTGGAGCCCCAATGCCCCCACAATCTGCAACCCTTTATTTGGGGGGGGAAGGTAGTTTTTAACCTACACCAATGTTTTCCCAAAGCAATATTTCCCCCGTGTCCCCCGGTCTTATTCATGTTGGGAAAAGGGAACACCCTTTTGGGAAATTGGGGGGGATTTGATATGGGTTTCTATACACTTTCTCTTAGCTTCTGTGGCATGGCCCCGTTGCTGTTTTTGTGGCCCCTTTTTTTTGGGGGGTTTTTTGTGGGGCAGAAGGGGGTTTCTTTGTACATGCAGTCCCGCCTTCCATGTTGGCCCGACCTATGGGCATTATCAAAGGGGAGGCCCAGGCCCCTTGTGGGGGGCCACCAATTGGGGGGGATCACAATCACAGTTAATGTGTTTGTCCTTGGTCTTTTGCAACCCCTTTGACAAGGGGTTTTTATTTGCGGTCATTAAAACTTTCCAGGGTTTTTCAACCTTTCAAGGCCACACTGTGTACCAATTTCCCCCTTTAATACCCTTTACTGTTTAAAGGGGAAACGTTTAGGGGGGGGAAACTGCACTTAAGAAAACCACACTGGGTAGGGCCGTGTCAATCCCCCTGCTTTTTGTTGGGGAAAGGATCCCCCAATTTTAAAAATTTTGGGGGGGTATTTCATATCCCTTGGCAACACCTTTTTTTAAAGGCCATTTGTTGTACATGTTTTGGGTCAACCTTGGGAAAAAATGGATTTGGCATTATTTTCTTTGGGTCCATTTTCCTCAGCCCAGGAAACCCTTCTCCTTTTTCCCTTTGGTTTTTTTTTGAGGGTGTTACCTAGTTTTTAAATTTTTTTTTTGGTTTGGGGTTCATCACCTGTCAGGGTTTTATGTTTGGTAGTTTTGTTTTTATGTTTTTGAAAATTTTGTTGAAAAGCATTCTTGAAATTTCCCAAAATGGTTCCTACCCTCAGGAGTGCCTTGGTTTCCAGGGTTTTCAATTTGCTTCATGGGTTATAGGCAACAGGCATCCCCCAGGGGTTGTAACCTGAGATGTTTTTTTTCCCCCCCGTAGTGTATTATCCAAGATTTTTTATGTGCCCTGTTTAGGAACTGAAAACCCCAGTGACTCTAAAACTATCCCCGGCAAATTTTTGTTGGGGGTTATGGGGGTCTGTAACATGGGGGTTTTTCCCGGGTTGGGGGCCCGGGGTTTTTACTGTTCCGCCATTTTTCAATTTTTTTTTGGGGGCCTCTAATCCAATGGTTTATTTCCGGGGGGACATGCCATTCTCCGTGTTGGCAGGCCCGTTGCCCCTTTTGTCAGCTGGTCATTAGTGGGGTGTTACCCCGCATATGCATAATTTCCCCCTTTTCCTTTGGGGGTACCTTTGGGCTTTTTAAAGGAGGGTCAGGTGGAAACCCCTTATCTTGTACTAATTATGGGCTGTGAACAGTCAGGGGGGTGCCTTGTTGGTTGGAACCTTTCTGATAGGGTAAAATTTCGTTTCCCCCCCAATTGGATTGTGGTGACATGAAAGGTTCGCCACTTGTGCCCTGGTCCCTGATTATCCTTCAACAAATGGGTTTTCCCCCCTTGGAATTTTGGGGCCGTTTGGTTTTGGTACATTATCTGTATGTCTTAAAGCTGGGGGGGTTTCCTGGTGGAAATTGGTCTTCAGCACAACTTAAGCATTTTGACACGTTGGTAAATTGGGGCTGCTTTGGGGAGTAGTTATGGCATTTTTTTTGGAATCCTTTTGGTTTTTTTTCCCGGGTTTCCTCGCTGTTGTGGGTTAATGGATGCTGGTGTCTGCGGGTTGCAGAGGTTTTGTCACTGCACGCATGATGTTTCCCCCATGGGGTGTGGAGTGATATTGGTTTACAATCTGGTTGGAATTCCCATGTTTTTCCCCCTTATGTTTTCAGGGTTGGGGACTTTTGTTCCTACAGGTCTATAGGTCAAAGGGTTATTTCCCCAAAACCCGGGTGGTGCCCATTGGAAAAGCATGGTTGTCTGCATGACATTAAGAACAGACATTAGACCCCCCTTATACCTGAATTTCCCTGTTAAAATGTTTTGGTTTGTACTTCATCTTCGGTGGGGTTGGGCTAACGTTCAACCGGGGCCGGACTCACCATTTCCTTTATTGTGGGGGAAAATTCCATTCCCCGATGGCTGGTGATAATTTTTTCTTTTTGGGGGTTTTGTGGGGTCCCCGGGGATTTGTATTTCCCTTGTTATTTTGGGGTCAGCAGTGTGTCTCCTTAAAGGGCAATTAAACCCGTATCAGGCAGGCCCTTTGGTTGATGTTTGGAACCCTTTTGTATTGTGTTCATGGTATTTTAGGGTTTTGGGTTTTTGGGGTTGCTTTAGGCCCCTTTTTTATTTTTTGTAAAACCCCGGGAATGTTTTTTTGAGGTTTTTTTCATTTTTATCTTGTGGGTTTTGTGGTGTATGTGGTTCCTTTCCCCTGACAGTTTTTACAGTATAGTTGGGGGGGGTCGTCATTTGGAAAAAGGTTCATCTCCAAAATATTTTTTTTTGGGGGTTGGGGTTTTTGTGCTTTGGGGGGGGTGTAAAATTGCCTCTTCACAGATTTCTTTTTTCTGGCCTTAGGGGTTTTTGGTACAAATTGCCCCTCTATGTTTACCCCTTTTTTGTTTTCCTTATGTGTGCTTCCCCTTTTTTGCTGGTTTGGAATGGGTTTGTAGCTCCGTGTGTGTTTGGGATTTTGTTTTTTTTTTTTTTGTGTTGCTTGATTCCTCTTGTTATGGAAATTTTAAAAGTTTTGGGGGTCCCCATTTGATGGGGCCTTTTTTGGTTCCCCGGGGAGGGGGGAAATTTTTTAAATGTTTTTATGGGTTTTTTTTGGCCCGGGACTTGGCAATGTTATATCCAGGTGTTCTCTTTCTGGTTTAATGGGGATCACTTCCATTTTCCTCCCTCATTTGCATTTTCCGTTGTTATTTGTGGGGGTGGTACGTTCCTGGGGTTTTGGGTTTTTTTGGGTTTTGGGAACTTTTCTTTGTGTTGGGGCAATTGCCCCAGGTTTTGGGATTTTTTTCCCTTAAAATGGTTTGGGGGTTATTTTCATGTTTCCCCGGCCAGGGCGTTCCGGTGTTAACAGTATCTCAGCGGCTTAACGGGAGGATTTTTCCCCTTTATTTGCCATCAATCCATGTGCTTTTTTGTGGTACCCTGGGGGTGGTTATCCTTGCAAATTTTGTTATCCTTTTTTTCTTTTCCATGTTTTGGGCTGTAAGCCAGTTATGTCCCGGTATTTAGGGGGCCCCCAATTTTTTTATATAACATTTCCAACTTGGGCCCCTGCAGTCTTTTGTTTAACTTCTGGCAGGGTAATTTCTTAGGTTTACCCTTGGGTTTGAATGGGTTTTGTTTTGGTTTCCACAGGGGTGTGGGTACTGACATTTGCCAGTATCCTGGGGGTGCTGTAGGTGACCCACCCCAGAGGTGGGGTATGTAGTGCTGTTAGGCTAAAAACCCGTTTCCCCCTTTACAAATGATTACTTCCCATTTTGTACACCCACCATTTTGTGGTTCATCTTTGGGGGGGTGGATTTTTCAGGGTCCTTTGTGGAATGGGTTTTTTAAACTCATTCAGCCCCGGGGGTCTGCAGGGGGGCCTCTGGGTGACATATTCACCCCCTGGTGGCATCATGTCATTTTCACCCCCTTTTTTGGTGACAAAGGGGCTTCCCGGGGTTTTACTAGCCAGTTATTGCATTTTTTTCCAACCCCATTGGGCTCCTCCCTTTGTTGGGGCAGGCTCAGGTTGTTTCCTGTCACCCCCCATGGCCTTGGGTGGTGGGCTGGGCCCCCCTCTGGGCCGTGCACTTTTTTTTCATTTTGTGAAACAATCCCTGCAATTTGGGTCTGTTTTTGTATCAAGGTCCCCCAAGGTCCAGAACCCGGAAGCTTGGGCCCCCCAACAAGGGTTTGGCTGCCTCTTTTCCCCCGGGGGGGGTTGTTTCTTGGGGGCACGCCCGCCCGTGATCCTTCCCCCCTGGTGCCTTGGGGCCCCATTGGCTGCTGACGTCCCAAAACCCAAATTGGGGCATGGACTCCCCGGGGGGGGACAATTTTATTAGCCCGGGCCCAGACCGGATTTATGGGGGGAAACCCCAAGCCCTACCCCCCCCCCGGTGGTGCTTTTTTTGGGGGGGGTTTTGCCCCCCTCCCCAGGGTTTCCCAGCTAAAAGGATACTGGCCAAAACCCACGGGCATTGGGGAAAAAAATGTCCCGACAGGCGAATGGCATGGAACTGGTAGTCCCGGAGGGGAGCCTTATATCCCCATCAACACCATTTGGCTTGGAAGGACCTTTTTGTATTTTAGGCCAAAACCAAACCTTTTTACGGGTGGGTTTCTTTGGTTCGTTTGACTCCTCAAGTTTCCATTTGCTGAGGGGTTCTGCCATCTTTGCCCCCTTTAATCATGTAAACCCTGGGGGTGACCCCCGGGGGGAACTTTTCCCCCCTCCCCTGGGGTTTTCTGGAATCCATTTACCCCCAGGTCCTAGTTTTTTGCAGTATAGCCCCCAAAATTTTTTCCCCTTTTTCCTTTTAGTTTTTCCTTTTTGTTCTGTTTGAGGTTCCTTTAAGAAAAATCCCGCAGCTTTTGCAATTTTTAAATCTCTCACTATTTCCCCGTGTAATTTCCTGCTTTAATTTTTTCCGTCTCCGGTTTCCCCGACTTCCCCAATTCCTTTCCTTTTTTTTTGTTTCCTTTGGGGGGGGGATGGCAACCCAAAACAACCCCGGGTTCCCCCAGTTCACTTCAAATCTCCTTTCGGTTAAAAAGGACACCGCAAAAAGGTTTTAATTAAATGCTCCCCGCTCATCTGCCTTGGAATGCCCTCTATGTTCAGGGGCCCCAGCAAAACCCGCAAAAAACTTTTTAAAACGTGTCCCTTCCTTTCTTTTTTCCCAGACGTGGGAACCCCCCATGTCGTGCTTCATCGCATGTAACACTGACCTCAATGAACTGCATTTCTTTCTTCCATTCCCCTGTGATGTCACCTATCTCCTACTCTATTCCTCCCCTTATGTATCTCTTACACTACTCAGACTGTGCTCATTTGCTATGTGACTGTGGGATTCAGTATCCTAACCCTCATTTACATCAGATTGCCTACTAATGCTTAGTTACATGTCTTAGACTCAGCTCCCCCCCTTAGCAACCATTACACGGTGGCCATGTTGTTTTTGGTCTGCTGGTCCCTGCATTGTCATTCCATGTATTGCATAAAACCCACATTTGTGGGTTTATAACCTTCATTTTTATGTTTTATACAGCGCAGCCCGTTTGCATGGGGCTGCACTGCGTTTAAACATCAGCGATCGCCGAAAAAAAAGAATTATATTTTTTTAATATTTGCATCAAGGTACCTTGCCAATGGCCACATATTTGGCCATTGGCATGCTGCCTGACACATATGCACCCTTTATTTGGAGCTGACATGGCTCCATTGTGATTTTTGCAGAAACGTACTCAGTTGTCAACTGAGTACATTTCTGCAGCTAAAACGGCTCTTACATGGGCTGCTTTCTGTTTCGTGGATCGCTACTCTTCCTCATTTGCATGCCTTTTGGCTGCAAGTGAGGTATTTAGCATATCCACGCCCAGTCCGTGTAAGAGACGTTTTAGCTGGTCTCTTACACGGGGTTTCGGGCTGTTCCTGGATCGCGAGGCTTACATGGAGTGTTACACGTCTCTTACACTCCATGCAAGCCTTCATGAATCCTGCCCTATGTTTTTGAATTACTTCTGGTTACTAGAATTCACCTGTGTTACATATAGCTTTATGTTTGCTTGTTAGTTGCAATCAGTATAGCATATAATGGTTAAGTATCTCAATTTTCACTTAGCTTTGGATCACTGCATTAATAATAATGCTTATTTTACAGACAATAAACACTTCTATTCTACAATGGTAGTATTTAGCATGACTTGAACATAAGTAACACTTTTAAAGCTGAAGTAAATAAAAAAGAACTGCAAATCATCAAATAAATCTGTCACAAATGAACAGCCAAAATATGTATTTTTTTACCTAGAGATATAATGCACAGACGATGACCATGCATTTTAAAACTGATTTATCTACTGACATATGCCTGCAATGCATAGCAAAATAATACAGAAAATAAGTGATGCAATGGGCATGTCATAACTACAGTCACAAGAGTAACACCTTTTTAAAATGTTTATTTAGTGGCTAAAAGACTGACAATTAATATTTATTTTATCTTTTGGGCCAAAAAGAGCAAGCACATCATGAATGGCTTTTGCTACTGAAGCAGGAATAATATCTATCAACCATCATATTGTAAGCACCTTATTTTAAACTCTCTTGCTTTTAAAATCATTTTTGACTACCTTTGGACATAGCAGGCAAAACCCAGCAAGATGTTTTCTGACTCTGTGATTAAGTGTTTCACAGCTTCAGTACATAGTAAGGCAAACTGCTGGGTAATTGCAACAACTGTCATGCCTTAAAGCTTAAGGGAGCGGAAAAGTAAAACAGCAAAAGAATTTTACCTCAAATGACCTCAAGCTGCCAAGAACTAGATCAGAAACATCAATAGCAAAGTCACTGCTGGCAAAATGCTAGTGAAGAATAACTCATATTTCAGAGCTTCTGTCTCTGTTTAACTCAGAAAACAAATGTGCCAAATTAATGAACCACAGCTGCAGGAAATAGTTTTCTGAAATATTACTTAACCCCAGAGATTGCCCCTAGATCTCCTAAACAGCATGTTGTATTTCATGGAAATAAATGGCTGCAAAACATCACACAGCACATGTATTACTACTGAAGTAAAATATATTATAAACCTAACTAGAAACTGTCTAAGCTATGAATATTCGTATTCCACAACTTAATAAAATCACATCACAATTTGAACTTGTAATACTGATAATTTCCTGTTTTTTTTTTTTTTTTGTTGTTGTTGTTTTTTACAGCAGTTCTACATTTTCCAAATGTTGCTATTAAATTTTGAACCTTATTGTTGTGGGCAGACAAAGTTAAGATTTATCTGTTCCATTGTTGTTTCATATTCATTCCATTGAAGGCCCCTAGCATTGGGTAGTTTAAACTAATCGAAGATTGTGTTATTTTGCAATTTAGTATGCCAAATAATCTTTGTTCACAGAGCATATTCAAAGTCCATGACCCCACTTAAGTTTTCCCTTTTATGTTACTGCAACACTGCATTCCAGTAAATGTTCCTTTCATGCTGCACTCAGAAGTTTTTTTCCCAAGTAAGCTTGTTTCCGACTTTTTTTTTTTAATTTATAATGACATATTAGTAACCACATGTTGCACAATGGAGGTGCACTTGTCCCCTCTTAAAGGTTTTCACTATTCCAGGAACTTTATATTGCAAAATACAAAGTCCCTAGCTCCAAATGAAGTTTTGCACTTTGTGGTAATTTAAAGTAATATTCCAGTAAATGTAACGTACCACATTCCAAAATCTCTACTCCCACTTTGCATTTCACTTCACAGACTGCAAATTTTAATCATGTCAGAAAACTACAGATGTGGCTACTGATTTTGAAGATACTTTATTACTTTCAGCTAGAAACCTTAGATATAGATAGATCGCTAGATAAATAGATAGATAGATAGATAGATAGATAGATAGATAGATAGATAGATAGATAGATAGATATGCAGGCAGACAAGAGATCTAGGCTAGACACATTCAACCTATACATTTTTTAGCCTTTGGTAATTTGTATAGATAGTCAAGGCTAAAGTCTTCAGTTTCTTTTTCCTTTTGGTATGGTCCCATCATAAGTCCCATGTGCATTTCTGAACAGCCGCTTTAATGCATGACACCATTTGCACTGACTTATTTCTTAACTATTATGATTTAGGCATAGTACTGTGATTTATGGCCCTCAAATTTACCCTTCCTTCTCCTTGATTTACTGATGATCCTCATAAAAGCAGACCTATTTACGGGTGCGGACTTATTAAGTAAATAAAATGATCCTATATAATGACTCCATATAAGTTCTAGTACATAAAAATGTGTTGTAAAGAATAAGAACATGCTCCTGTTTCTGACCTTCTGATGAGTCGGGGCTTGATTTTTTTATTGCTTGGAGGTTGAAAGGTATGAACACTGATTCCTGTACATTCCTGCCAATTATTTCTATTCGCCACCATTTCTGTTTGAAGCAGCTTTCTAACATTGCCACTAATACAACTTTAACAAGCTCATAATCTCTTGTTTATTTCAGCATGCCATTAGCCAAAACAATATTACATCATTGTGTTTTATGTATGTTTATTACATATTTGCATGCTCTTATTGTCTAACGAAAGCCTCTCTCACTTATGCTTTCCTTAACAATATCAGTTCTGATGTCCTATAGTCTTCCACGTGAAAATTGTATTACTTTTCATATGCAAACAGGAAAGTCTTAGTGAGATCAGCTAAGGCACAATTTAAAAAAAAAAAGAAAAACAAACATGAAGAAAGTCAAGGAAAGGTAGTAATCACCAATGTGTAAGTGCCATATAATTCACTTTTTACTTTCCCACTTCTTATTGTGCTGGTGCAGGTATGAACAGTATTCAAGCCTAAAAAAAAAATGATGTCATAAGTAGCAGGGGTCTAAATTAGTACAGCAAATGGCATTTTCTGTTCACTCGCATCGAGCATGCCATTTGTTGAGCTGTTCATACTGAGATTGCGGTACAGTGAGGATCAGGAAATTTGCCCTTTCCCCACTGTAGTGCGAACTCAGATCAGATTTCGAAGAATGGCATTAATGATGAAATGCCATTCGCTGAACTCTCACTTCATTGAAGTGATATAGACCCATGTAGCAGACCACTGCTTCCATCTGTTCTTGCCTTACATTGCTGACTGGACACAGTTCTTCAGAGATAATCCAATAATATGTCTGATGCTAACACCATGGTCAGAAAGAGGTAGAGCAAGGAGAGGGAGGATGGTTCAGCCTGGAGATGGAAAGACAAGTTTCTTGGTCATCTTCTGTGTCTCTACCATTAACTACCAGACAAGTTTTGAGAGAAATATGCATATTGACCACTTGGCAAACTAGAAAAGGGGCAAAGGAGAGCATGTAGACCTACCTGAAAGGCAGACTCTACCCATAGATGGGACATAATGGTCAGACAAAGGAACATGGACAATCCATTGGGGAAGTAAGTGAACAAGGTCAACTCTCTTTATTGTCTAATTTGCAGTGGTAGTTTGGAAACCAGATGTGGTAAACCACTCCAACCCTTTACAGTGCCTTACTAACCATAATCACATCCACTACAAAAAACAAACATTTGATGTTCTTCTTTTATGAACTACTGCACTCTTTTATATTAAACTGTAAAGCCAAGGAGACACAGGAGATAGACTTATTAAAAAAAAGTTTATTTTTACAGCACCAAATAAATTAAAAAGGCAACAAAAATACAGTTCATTTGGATTTTCAGCATATAAATAAGCAGTACCTTATGATACTTCCACTAAACAAGTTTGGTCCTCTACTGCTAGTCAAGCAAACAGGCTGTCTAGCAAGTCAATACCGCACTCCATGAATCCTGGAAGACTGGCAAAGCTTCTGCATAGCTCACTCTGAAATTCCAAATGAGAAACTTATTTCATGGTTTGCTGTTTCAGTTTTGTCTCTATTTATACAAACAATGATTGATAATCACTGGCTAATAGTGCAAAAACATTATTTGATGAAGTGCTGTGAGAATTTTGAATATACTAAGTATTCTTACATACATTAAGTGCACATACTGTCATTCCATATGTATACACTATCCCCTGGATTCTCAAAAGCTAGCATGGAGTGCAAGATGAGTGCAGGAGCTCACACAGGCAATATGTCTGCTGTGCGATCCAGGAACAGCTGGCAGGGCCATTTACAAGAGCTCCAGCACTAATCCTGCATGGACTAAGCCCTGGTATGCAAATAACCTAATTTTCAGGAGAAATCCATGCAAATGAGGTGATTTTGCAATCCAGGAAGCTTACAATAGTCTGTGCAAGACTAGTGCAATCTGCAGAAATGTACTCGGTTAGTAACCGAGTACATTTCTACAGATTCCAAAACGGAGCTATGACAGCTCCAAATAAAGGCTACATATCATTGAGGAAGCATGCCAATGGCCAAGAATAAGGCAATTGGTATTGCAAAGTATTTAAAAAATTTAAAAAATCAACTTTTATTTTTTTTCACCGATCTCGGCTGTTTAAACATAGGGCAGCAGCACGCAAATGGGATCGGGGGAAAAATAAGAAAATAAACTTAAAATGAGCATTCTAACTAAAATCAGTATTCTGTCATGCAAGTCAATGGCAGGCACAATACAACTTGGCCAGTGAGTAGTGGTTGCTAAGGGGGGAGGCTCAGTGTGGGACATGTAACTATGCATTAGCAGGCAATCCTATGCAGATGAGGGGAAGGATAGGGAATCCCAGATTTCCCCAGGGTGTGAAGCAGGACCCAAGAGTGTAAGAGTAGAAATAGCTGGGTGCAAGACTAGGATATAGGTGACATCATGGGGGGTGTCAGGCATACTGTAAGTGGATTAGAGCCCTGTGGCTCATGACTGCTCCTAGCTTAGCACAGGTAAGCTAGAGGTGTGTCCAAACTGCCTAGCACTCTTTACAAAGTGTAAGCGGGTGTGCATGCCACGCACCGGGTTTTACAGGAAGAAAAAGGAAGTTAAACCAGGAAATAGCAGCTGTGTGCACATTTGAACACTCAGTTTGCACGGTGTGCACACAGGCTTAAACAGGGAGGCTAGGGGAAGGGAAAAAAGCAGTAGGAAGGTAATCAAGGAGAACTAGCTTAGTTGACAGGTGAAATGTATCAGAAACAGCCAATTACACAGGCAGCAGCCCAGCCCAGCCCAGTACACCACTATAAACTATGCAAACACCTTTCCCCCTTGTTTTTCCCAAAACCTCTGCACCACCAGTGTATACAGACAGGGAGATTTTACAAAATGAAAGCAAGATAAAAAATGTTATGGGCTGCTTTTGCTATCTAAAACCAGCATGTGCAAGAGGCTGAGGGTGGTGAAGATGTGAATGCTGCCGAGCAACACACAGTGAGGAGAAGGAGAAGAGTGTAGAGACCCAGCATAACCTACCAATTGCTACATGAGCTGGAAATAGTGGAGGGCTATAGAGTGGACAGGGACCTCCTACAGCAAATTGTTGAGCTGTGCTGGCCATGCCTCACACACAGAACTAATAGAAGGGAACCCATCCCAGTGGATACCAAGGTATGTGTAGGCCTAAGAATACTAGCTACAGGTACCTTCTAAAGGCCAACTGGGGATAGGATGGGGATTTCACAGGCATCAGCATCTAGGGTACTCCACCAGTTCCTGGATGCCATGTCAGCACATGTCGGTGAGCACATATAGTTGCCCATCACCCATGAGGCATTAGCCAGCGATATGCATCTCTTCCACCAAATAGCAGAATACCCTGAGGTAGTGGGTACAATTGACTGCACACACATATGCATTAAAGCACCACCAGGTGAGAGGGGTAGGGTCTACATCAACCACAAGGGCTTACCCTCCATCAACTGCCAGGTCATGTGCGATGCCCAGGGCATAATAATTAATGTGTGTGTTGGTTGCCCTCGAAGCTACAACGATTCCCACTTCTGGCATCTGACACAGCTGTACCAGACCTTTGCCAATGGGGACATCCCACATGGCCACCTAGTGGGAGATGCTGGATATTCACTGGCGCCATGGCTGACACCCATCAGAAATGCACACACACCCAAACAAGAACTCTATAATGAGGCACACGCACAAACACGAATCATAATAGAGCATGTGTTTGGGATGCTCAAGTCACAGTTCTAGTGCCTGGATACATCCGGTTGAGTCTTGCAGTACTCACCAACTACATGTTCCCAAATTGTCTTTGTATGTGCCATGCTACACAGTATGACCCTGCAGAAACAGCTGCAGCAAGAACAGCATGGGGCAGGGCCACACAATCCCCCACCAGCACCAAGGGCTGTACAGGCACAGAGTGACTCAGAAGAAGAGCAACCTGAGCCTGCCCCAGTAGGCAGAAGGAGGTGTGACCAGTATGCCCTGGTCTTGGCAAAGAGGCAACGCATAGTACAGGCACTGACACAGTAGGGACCTAGGGAATGACACTTCTCTCCGACTCGCACATACAGTAAAAGGGATGCCAAACATGACACTACCTGTGCTCAACCATGTATAGGGAGTGTACTATGTGCATCCAACATAGGCAGCCCTACAGCACCACCCTCAATACTGGGACACCCACAAGGTAAGTGACTCACACATGCCAGTTGGGGGGGGCGCATACCCAACAACAGTTACAGCCAGCAGGACAGGTGTAGACAAACACAAACAAATGCTGTACTATGGCCTCTGAATGAGCCCTATGGTTAACCCCTCCCCCAGGCCTACACAGACAGACTACAGCAGGCCAGGCAGTTGGATGTAAGTTGTGAAGGCTAGGAAGTCAGAAACTAATATGTAGGTAGTTAAAGCTAAGATCTGCAGTACACTGGTATGTCTCTAGCCAGCACGATAGGTAAGACTACAAACTGAAATGGTGTACCCGACATACCAGTACAGTCTTAGCAAATGTGTAAAAGTGTCAGGTGTGCCCCACCATTCTACATAAACTTATAGTAACAGTCAGGTGTGTCCCCCGTGTAGAAATGTAGAAAGAGGCAGGTGTCCCCCCCCCGCTATGCAGAAATGTAGCAACAGTCAATGCCAAATGACCAATGTATACCCTGCAGACACAGCATGCTACCTGTCGGTGTACAACGCAAAGGTCAGCACCACAGTACAAACTACTTGGACGTGACCACACATGCAATATAGATGGCCATACTGAGCATGCTAACACACTTAGATGAATGAAGGCAATGCCAGTCAACAACATACTGAAAGGTCATACTGGGCATGCTCACACAAACACATGAAGGCCATGTCTGCAAACACCAGTGGACCAGACATATCTGGCAGTTGCAGTTCTTATTGCAGACACATGTCAGTATGCACCACTCCTGCCTTGCACACACAGTGGATAGGAATACAGACATATATGTAAGGACAACACATTATAATAAGCCATAGGTAGATGGGCATAGATGTGTGGAAGAGAGTGACCGTGACAAGAAGCCATCTGGACCTGTCCCACCCAACACACAGTCAAAGGGCCCCAAACACATGAGGTGCAGGTGTCACTCACTACAGATACTAGTCACCAGTATCTATCAGCATGACAGACTATATGGTGCACATGCCTGCTGTGCAACATGACTGTACAAGGAAGTAATCGCCTAGTAGCTGTATACACGTACCTGTGGCATATGACCCCGTGTGTGCCTGCATGTGGGCATGACAACCTCTACATGAATGGGCTACAGCCCATGCACACATTGCCCTCCCCATAGCAGTATCATGACAAGCCTGCTGAGGTCATCCAATGTGAAATACACCTTTGGGAGTGCTGTAGCTCAGTAATCCCCATGGTGCGCCCCATAACTGCATACTGCTGTAGTGATAACTAGTTTGGTAGTAGTTCTAACCCCAGACTTGGCAACTGTGTGAGTGTGTGTTTGTGTGTGTTTCTCTGACTGTGTAAAGAGAAATGCTTTTTAGGCTACTCACACTCTGTACAATTCATATACTCAAGTTTGGCAAGGCTGCTGATGTCAGTTACCTTGCAATACACCTCTGGGAATGTCAGAGCCCAGTAATCTACATAGCGCATCCTGTAACTGTGCACTGCTGTAGTATGATAAAGTAATTAGGTAGGTGTTATAATCCCAGACCTGGTAACTGTTGGTGTGTGAATCTGTGTGCCTGACTGAGAAGAGAGCAATGCTTTTTAGGCCACTCAAACTCTGTACAATTCATATACTCAACTTTGGCAAGGCTGCTGATGTCACTCGCCTGGAAATACAGCTCTGGGAAATTAATAGCCTAGTAATCTCTGCAGCGCATCTTGTAACTGCATACTGTTATAGTGTGATAAAGTAGGTGTTCTAACCCCAGAACTAACAACTGTGTGTGTTGGTGTGTGAATCTGTATGTGTCTGACTGAGTAGAGAGCAATGCTTTTTAGGCCACTCGCACTCCGTACAATTCATATATACTCAACTTTGGCAAGGCTGCTGATGTCACTCACCTGGAAATAAACCTGTGGGAAAGTCATAGCCTAGTAATCTCTGTAGCATGTCCTGTAACTGTGTACTGCTGTAGTGTGATTTAGAACTGTGGTAGGATTCCATCTCCACCCATGGCAGTTCTGGATGTTTTGTGTATGTTGCAATGTCTGTGTATGGAGCACTGCAGCATAGCCTACTCACTCGCAGTACATTTCAAATTTCCTACTTTGCCAATCCTGTTGATGTCATCCATTGTGAAGTACAACTTTGGGGAAAAAGCTTTTAGTAATCCTTGTGGTGCGGCCTATAACTGCTCCTTGCTGTAGTGTGATACAGACCTTGGTCAAGGGTTCTATACCCACACATGTCAATTGTGGATGTTTTGAGTGTGTCTCACTGTCTGTGTAGGGAACAATGCATTTTAGGCTAGTCACTTGCATTACAGTTGAAATGCCCTGCTTTGGTAATCCTGCTGATGTCATTCACTGTGAAATACACTTTTGGGGAAAACTTACCCCAGTAATGTCTGTGGTGCATACTATAACTGAGTAGTGCTGTAGTGTAATAAACTAGATAGGTAGGGGTTCTACTCCCAGACCTGACAGATGTGCAGATGTGTGCTTGTGTTTGTAACTCGAATCCTGTGTAGCAGTGAGTGTGGGCAAGGTGAAGGGGATTTTGCTTATTTCTTTTATGGTGGCCCTACTATATTTCACAATGTCAACCATACAGGGATAGCACATGTAAATTAGCTGGGAGGCTGGGGTGCAAAGCCATACCCATAAAAGTGACATCAAGGCCAGACAATCCAAGTTAGCAACCCCACTATCACCCAGAGCACACACTCAACCCATGTGTCATACAAGCACACATTCCTAGGCAGCAGCCAATAGGTAGGTAGTACACTGCATATTGGCCATTGATAGTAACTATGCAGTGATAGCAGTGGGCTACAGAGGGCATGTCTCCCTGCCCATCTGTCCAATATGCACGTACATGCAGACAGTGCACCTCTACCATATTCCCCAATGGACACCTGCACCACCTGTGGTGCCTTCACATGTGATTCACAATGGACATACCATGCCCAACAACATGCTCTGTATGGACAGATGACACTGACATCAGGGAATGCTGTTGGCATGCCATCAATGTAGGTGAAGGGTAAACCTGCTGCCCATTACCAATTCCTGCCACAAGTGGGCAAGACTGGCAAATCTGATGATAATCTGTGTTCACAACATGGGCCAGACACCCCAGGTACAGTTCCAAATGTCACTGTACATGCATATTAGAAGTGTGTACATCCCAGACACCATCCTTGTCATGGACTAAAGGAACACATAAATGGCATGTGGTGTACCGCATTGGCCACATGCAATAGTAACCCAGGTGACTGGATGGGGGATGCAATACCCACCTGTGTGGGCAAATGCAGTAACTACAGGCCTTAGTCACAATGCAGATGATTGTCGTGTGGCCTGATGCCAAGATATACCCATCACCTACCCTTGTACAGCCTTCTGGCACAGTTGACCTCCACATACCTGTGTAGACATGCACCCATGCATGTCAGAACTGGCACCCTGTGTGTTCATGTGTTTGTGTTGTATGGTACGTATGTCCACATCCACACTCACTACAACCCCCCAGGGCATACTGAGGCATGCTGTCTGATGTCTGACATCTCCTCATACTCTTTGTCCATATGGCCTCCGTATGACCTGTGTGGTGCGTGTGATACCAGCACATTGATGTGTTGTGGCAATCCCACTAGTGATGAATTGCACTCCTAGCCCTGCAAAGTGTGTCAATGTGTGTGCATCCCTGTGTGAGTGTGCTTGTGTTGACACTGGCACATGTTCATGCAGACAGTCACGTGTACGACACCTACCATATATCTACCGTATCCCTGTTGCAGATGTCACTCACCCTCACATATATGTTTTGAGTGCCCCACATCACGTAACCCATGTGGTGCATTCAATAACTGCATTGAACTGTGATAGCACTATATAGTTGTCGGAGGTTTGATACCCTGTGCTGGTAGATGTGTGACACAAACATGCTTCAGTTTTACACTCCCACCCCTCCCTGACATGTATTTGCTTCTGCCTGCATCCCCCACTCCCTCTCTGGTGGATGTGGAGACCCACACCTGCCTTGCTTAGGCAGCAGCATGTGTATTTTACGTGATGCTCATGATCAGATGATGGCCTCTGCACAAATTGCAGCCCTCCCCTTGCTGATTGCATGTGGAACAGCTGTGGTAACAATCCCATAGCCAACTGCATGGAAACACACACCAATATTTAGGAACATCATGGTGGTGTTGGGCCTTTTCAGTCACTGTGAGCAGGAACTAGATCTGTTGTTTGGCAAACAGCATCTCAGATGGATTTGGGATTTACCTTTAACAACATACACTGTGAAAAGAGGACAACAAACAGAAGGGGATGTGCCTGACCTGACTACAAACTATAAGTGCTGCTATACTGCATTTGGAGTAATGTTGGTTTAACAGTGTTTGTCTGGATATGCCTGTCATACATGTAGTAATACCTGCCATGTCAATTCCATGTATATGAAGAATCCCCATCTGCAGGGTCATCTGCAGACTGGGCAGTGCTGTGCCTATGGTTTCATGTGTTAGCCACAGTGCATCTATCTGTAGAATGCAGAAGGTAGTGTGAGGATTGCAGTCTGTAGATGGTGAAGGCTGTGACAGTTACTGACTTCCTATCCCTCATAGGACATATGTTGCAACAAACACTGTTAATGCAAAATACACAAGGTTATCACAGCAACATGTCTATACCGGCCCTGTGTATGTGGTCTCAGCCACACCACTGTCAACCTTTGTACATATGGCATGCATGAAGTGGTGCATATGTGCTTTACACCATAAATAGTGTCATCATATCCGATAAGCCAGTGCTATATCAGATTGCTACACATGTCATGTACAGTAGGGGTTATATTTCATGACATAAGCTAGATATGCTGTGGATGTTTGTACAGTACTGAGGTCTGTGTAGTGAGGGTGAATGTCGGCAGTATGTGTATTGTTAATATGTACTTTAGTCTGTGTACAGACTGTGGTAGAGTCGTTGTTCTAGCTCCCCTTCTATCAGATGTTACATGCTGCCCCACTGTATGGTACCATTTTGCCGTACATGTTTATAGGGCCATATACACGCATGTCCCATACCACAGACAGCCATCAGACCAAAGTGTGTAGCAGCCCAGTATATGTAGGGACACTCTGTGAGTGGCACATATGAGGATGGTGTAGAACAGATCGTCCATATACTGTAATATTATGCTAGCTTACCATATGTGGCTGTGGCTGTGTTTACATTGGTTGTGGTTATGTACTGTCACACAGGTGTATCTTACCCTTTGTTGTGACATGGCTGTCGAGCCTGTTATATATGCAGGTACATGTGCATTCCCCCATACAAGATGTAGGCCAGTGTTGAGCCAGTCTGCCTGTAGCCTACACAGTGCATTGTTACATGTCTAGCAGCTTAGTGTACTTAACCAGCGGGATGTCATGTGCCGATACTTGCCAGATGTACTGCTGACAGGCCTCCCTTAAATGGCATGTATGTCAGACAGAGCAGTGGGATGCTGTACAGATGTATGTCAATATCTAGTGGGTAGTATGTGTCCATGGTACCCTTCTACCAGCAGTCATTATGTGTCAGGCCAGACAGGAGTGTGTGAATCCAACACCTATGGTGCCAAATATATACCAGTCGTTATGTGTTATACCCATCTACATGGCTATCTACATCCATATTGTTAGGCCTGGTACACATGTGGTGCACTAAGGGATTATGTGTATACCTCTGGACTGTACAGGGTGTGTCCGAAGTTCCACATATAGTGGCCAATATCTCTGCTGCACTCCACAGGGGCATTACATGCTAGCAGCAGTGCTTTACAATGATTTCCTTAGGATGTCTGTCAGTAACCAATGGCACACATGTTATAAGCAGATTTCAGCATCCACACACACAATGTCTGTGAAGACAATCCCAATGACAGTAGCAACAGTCTAGTAATATACCTGCTATACATACCTGACATCCCCTTGCACTATGACTTTGGGACTGTAGGGGCTGGGGCACGGCTACACTCCATGTCCAAGATATATGGTGGAAATATATGTACATATACCTATCGAGATAGCCCTATATATGTATATATATATATATATATATATATATATATATATATATATATATATATATATATATGTATATATATATATATATATATATATATATATATATATATATATATATATATATATATATATATATATATATATACATATACACTGTCATGGCAAACACCCACTATAAGTCCCTACAGCATGTGGGCGTGGTCCCTTTACATTTCCTGTGTGATGGACATCCTACCTGTATGTGGGCATCAGTGATACAGACAGCAGGTAGCAATACCTCTTACAGGAGAACCTGCACACTCAGAGAGGCCACATATTTGTAGGAGGATCAGGAACTAAAGAAAGACTGTGAGTAGAGTTGTGTTATGCTTTGCATTTTACAGGTATTGCAGTGTGTGTGTGTGTGTGTGTGTGTGTGTGTGTGTGTGTGTGTGTGTGTGTGTGTGTGTGTGTGTGTGTGTGTGTGTGTGTGTGTGTATACATACTAGTGTACCTTGGAATGCAGTCTGTCTGCACAGCTCAGTACTGTGGGCCTATCCTCTTGCTGGACAAATGTATGACTATCATGTGTTGTCCAACCACCACACAAGTCCTGTGTCAGATATTACACTGGCAGTGTCTGTGTTGCATGCTATCAGTACATGGCTACATCCATTTCTATTACTAACCTCAATTCCCTGACTAAGGGTATGGTGCAGGCTATCTTTTAACACCAGCACCTTGCTTAGTGTATGGCAACAATGTTCCACATATGTGCCTGTGTTCCAGCCTCTGTCCTCCATCTACATACCAAGCTTTGCACATATGTCATGCTGTTGGGTGTTGTTCTGTAGTGGGC
>NC_056737.1:903229251-903234251 GCF_019279795.1 Protopterus annectens
CCCAGGCTAGGCCCCAGATGTACTGGTGCCCGGTGCCATGGCCAGCTGAGGTGGGACAGGTGGGTCCACTGGGACCAGCCTTCCCATACAAGCTGTGTTGTCACAGGTTTATTGCAGATATGGGTTAGTAACAGTCAACTGTGCTCAGGATTAGTTATAACAGCATGCATAGGTATTCCCATTATCTGACACACCAGATTTAACACAGTTGCAGAGCAAGAAGAACACATGCATATATGGAACAACAGTGGCCATTACAGGAGCATGTGGGTTTCATTGATGGCAACAGGCCACCAATATGGATGCATTTTAACATGGCTCATGCATAGAAATAAATGAGAATATTTATAAACCATTAGGACATAAGTCCCAAAAAAAGTTTGAAGTGTACACATACCCATTGAGGAGTATCATTGGGTTATTATGCACATATGGTAGGGGTGAGAGAGAGGGTTCAATTAACAACTAATATATCCTTGTAGCTTTCACAACATTCTTAATCGCTGCAGTGGTCTTTCCCTTACATGTATTATTATACTACACAATGGTCTTATATTGTGCACTGGTATGTTTATAAATTATTATATGTGAACTGTGTCATACATGCAGTCATGACAGGCTGCAGGTGTTACTGCAACATATGTTGAGAATTGCTGTCATACACTTTGGGTGAGGTGCTAGCCTGACAGGTTGTTTTCCATATACATTCTCTGACTATGTACACGTTTGACTATCAGTTATATGCCATTGACAGCTGCCTACATTTCTTGGATCATCACACTGAATTTTCAGGGGAACAGGGTACCAAGCTGATGATATGGGCCATTTATCTGGACATGCTGGACAGATTGGAACAGTTGTGGGGTATAAATATGCATACAACCTACAATTTGAACATTCAAGCAAATTCTGTACAATTATTGGGTGCACTTATACATACAGCTTTCTATCTGAATATTGTATCACAGTCTGCACAAAAAAGTATTGCTAACATCACAGTACACTGTGCTAACAGGGAATTGTTGTAAAGCTTTTGACTGTTTTCTATCTAAGTTTCCCTCACTAGTACAATATGACTGACCTCTTGGCACTTCCAACATTATTATGAAGGACTTTATACCCATTTTATCTGCATACCATGGTGTGGGTGACACTGCTTAAGATACAACAGTACTATTTATAGTGTGGAACAGATCGCAGACATATGAGAGAAAAGTAAACAGAAGCACTCCAGGGGTTATACCTTTATTCACAGACTATTAAAACATTTATTTCTACTGATACAACACTTTCTGAGGGTCTTATATTCTTTGTTATGACAGTACATGCAGACTGATTACTAGCCTGCCTCGCGACGCAGCCTTTGCAGCCTAGCATCATGGGCTTGCTGGTTCGCAGCCTGCTCATCTGCAGCTGTCAGAGAAATGCATTGATATTTAGCCATACCTATCCATAGTATGCACAAGCTAGGCAATTATTTACTACTTAGTAGAATGTGTACTTACTCAGTACTGGGGCATTGGCCATCTGCCATGACTCCTGGATCCACTGTTCCATGACATCCCCCCTCCACCACTTCAGGTCAGCATGGTGGTGCCTGACCTGCTCACCAGTCTGGGGGATACCTGTGGCACTGGTGAGGTCACGGGCGAGACTGTCCCAGCCCTCCATTTTGTACTGTGAGCCCTGGTACTGGCCCTGCAGTAGTCTCTGATCATGGTGTTTTACCAGGAGGCATACCATGAATTTTGACTCCTGGATGCCCCAGCGCTGCACTCTGAATAGAGTGCCTTCACCCACAGTAGTCATTGTGCCTGCAGTAGGAAGCTACAACCAGTTATGAGACATATTCCTGCCTGTGGGGTTTAAATATGTCCATTTTCCTGCACTTTCCCATGATTAGCCAGTTTTGAAAAGGCTAAGCTATGGGCACACCTGCTTACATTAGGCTGGCACTGTTTAAAGAGGTATACCACTAGGCAGATTGAATTGGCTCCCCCACACATTGCTTACACTTGCTAACATGAGCTGTGCTGAGGTTAGCATAGCTTCATAGTTGATTATCACTATATTTGCCATTTGGTTCATAGGTTCATAGGTTCATACTAGGCTATCTGCCCTTGGGCAATTATAAGCCTAGCCCGATTCTGTATGGCTTACATCACCTCTTGATTTGAGTATACTGTGCCCTTTTTAAGGTTTAGTTTACTGTGCCTCTGTCTAATAGTGACACGGGAGTAATCCCTGAGACAAACCTACGATCCCCCATCCACTTATCGAGATTCTTCTTGAAGAGATTCAGTGAGGTGCTCTGCCTCACATGAACTGGAATTCTATTCCAGAGTGAAGGGAGCCTCTGGGTTATAAACCTGTCCCTCCAGCAAGATCTATTTATTTCTGTGCTGAGGTTCAAGTCCCTCGAGTGTGTGGCTCTAAGGGATTTAGATTTACTGAGGTGGAGCATGTCCATTAATTCTGGATTTGACATAGCTTTGTATGTCAGGCATAGATCGCCTCGAAGTAGGCGGTATGCAACTGAGTAGAGCTGGAGTTTTTTTAACCGAGCAGCATATGGCATCTGTTTGAGACCCTTGATCCTCTTAGTGAGATACTTTTGGGGTCTTTCTAATTGCTGCAGGTGTCGGGTAAGGTACATCTCAAAAGGGGCATTGTATTCTATGATGGGCCTGAAGAGGGATGAATAAAGGGGCACGATTACCTCTCTTGATCTAGATGTGAAACCCTTCGTGATGAGGTGGGCTGTGTAGAAGGTCTTTCTACCCACTTTGGCAATGTGCTTTTTCAAGGAGAAATTGCTATCAACTTGGGTCCCCAGGTCCCTAATAACTTTCTCTGTACTTAATGGGCTTCCGCCTATGTGGTAATTTGTGGGCACATTGTTTTTGCCAAAGGGTATGACAATACATTTTTTGGCATTTAGCTTTAAACCATGGCACTGGCACCAGTTATCTGTCTCTGTGAGACCTTTTTGAAGGATGTTTGTGTCAGCTGGAGAGTTGATTATGGCGCCCAGTTTGCAGTCGTCTGCGAACTTGGTGAGCTATAGTCCTCCCACATTTGCCTGTACCTCGGAAAAGTATATACCGAACAAGAGTGGTCCCAAGACAGAACCCTGTGGGACGCCACTTGTGACCGGTTTCAAGTCTGACATGGCTCCAGCAACTCTCGCTCTGTGGGTTCTGTCTTTGAGCCAGTTTGCGACTCATCTTGTGACATAGGGGTTTATATTTAAGCTGGATAGCTTATCTATGATGTCCGAGTGGGGTATTGTGTCAAATGCCTTTGCAAGGTCCAGATAGGCTGTGTGGACTACCTTCCCTTCATCTATGGCTTTGGTGACTGTTTCAAAGAAGTCAACCAGGTTCAAAAGGCAGGATCTGCCCTTGACAAAGCCGAACTGGGTAGGATCTAGTGTCTGCAGGTCCCCAATGTCTTTGTTTATGAGCTCCATGATGATCCTCTCAATAGCCTTGCAGACTAAGCTAGTCAGGCTTATGAGGCGATAGTTTCCAGGGTCCATAGAGGCTCCACCTTTGTGGAGTGGGACCACTGTTGCTGTACACCATTCTGTGGGCACATATCCTGTAGTGAGGCTGAGATTATATAGCTGTTTTATTTCAGGGATTAGTTCCTCTTGTAGTTCATGTAGGACGCAACCTGGGACGCCATCTGGTCCCATGGAAGCAGTGTTTTTTGCTTTGAAGAGGGCAGCCTTCACCTGAGCATCTGAGATGTTTGGGAGGCAGCCCTCTGCCGGGATAGATACTTGCTCTTTGGGGGGGGGGGGTTTGCACTGAACCTGTCTGCCAGGATATTGGCAATGTCTGTGGGTTCAGTGTATTTTTTGTCGTTTAGAATCAACTCAGAACAAGTCTGGGAGTTTCATCCCAGGTTTCTAACATAACTGAAAAAAGCCTTATGATTGTCTTTGGTGTCCTCTGCACTTTTTCTCTCAAAGCTGGCCTTGGAGAATTTTATGAGGGATCGTAATTTTTTGCAAGTACTGATCAGAGATGCCTTCCCTATTAAGGATTTTGCTCTATCATGTAGTAGCTTCCTCCTTCTGTTGTACAGTTTATTTATGGCAGGGGTCCACCAGACTGGATGCCTGCCTTTGGATGATTGGGTCTTGGTTTTGTTTGGGATAGCATGATCCATGCATTCCTGGAGATGTCTGTAGAATCCATTTATATAGGATTCTGCAGTTTGGGCTGTAGTTTCCACTGGCCCTGGGGCCTTGAACGATTCCACTTCGGTTTTGAGAAGTGAGAAGTTCGCTTTTGAGAAGTTTTTCACTGTGGTTTTCTGGGCTGGTGGTGGGGTCGGGATGTGGACATCCAGTGAAATTAATTTATGATCTGATCTTACCAATGAGGGATATACTTCAGGTGTGGAGCATAGAGTCCCCTTGTTGGTAATGATCAGGTCTAGTATGTTGCCCCCTCTTGTGGGAGTGGTGACTAGTCGTTCCATAGCATTTGAGTTTATAATACATAATGACATGTGGCAATGATTTATTCTTCATTACAGGTTATATATATATATATATATATATATATATATATATATATATATATATGTATATGTATATATATATATATATATATATATATATATATATATATATATATATATATATATATATATATATATATATATATATGTATATGTATATATATATATATATATATATATATATATATATATATATATGTATATGTATATATATATATATATATATATATATATATATATATATATATATCTGGTGTATGTATGGGGACCTGAGGATTTCAAACCCTTTATTGCAATAACACCTCAAATCTATGCTTACTGCAGTACTCCAGTTCGCATATTTATGTTATGTAGCAGGTTATACCACTTCACACTGTACATAGATTCAGTTCACATGTTTGGTTTGATTTTCCTGTGGTGAGGATTAGTTTGCTGATACCTCATCTATATCTATGGTTATGATG
>NC_056737.1:903239251-903451751 GCF_019279795.1 Protopterus annectens
GTGAACATATCATTACTGTAAGCATATGCTATTAACCCTTTTTAGCAGTTGTTCATAAACTTTCTTACTAATGGCTAACCAAAACATCTCTAAAATGTATTTTTTCTTTAATGTTCTGTGATATTCCTTTTTTTTATAGATTCTTCATTTCCTCCAGGTTTTATATTTAATTCTTTTCTTTTTTCTTTCCAATCATATATCTCATTCCATTTTTTTCTAAATCTTTTATAAGTCTTCTCATTTTATTTAAATGTTATTACTTCTTGTCCATAGCTATCTTATTATGGACAATAAAATCATGTGATCAGCTAAGGCCGAAGTTCTTCCCTCTCCATTAATTCTGATTTTTACCTTACATTATAATATTGCTAATGCAGCTTGCAGCGAACAAATGCCTTAACTAGAAACCGTATTTAATTTCATTTTCATGTTTCGTATATATAAATCAAATCATTACTTGTTTGAGTCTTGTTTTGATATGATTCCTTTCAACATCTTATAACTGCATTATCTATTATGATCTGTTTTAATATTTTAAACAAAGTTTCAGTTTTTAGTCATGACAAGTGCTTTCTGAACTCATCAGTTGCCCTTTCCAACACATTTCTGTCTGTTGTTTCTTCCCCTTATCAAAACATGTATACCATCTTTCTATGTCCTGTTTCTCAAGATTCCAAATTATTTTTCCAAAGCTTTTTGTAAGCTTCACCTCTAAAGTGTTTGCATTTAAATAAAGATTCATATGGTTCTATGTTTTTCACCTCCAGTTCATTGAAACATTTGCTTGCTTTCTTCCAAAGTAACTTAACAGTGTCTTCATACAAATTTTCATTTCATTTAGCTCTAAACCTTAAGCATGGATTTGTTACATCCTTGGCATCTCTATTTTTTTTTTTTTTTGCATTCCAATGAAACATTTAACTCACTATGTCTCCTACATGGATATTATCTCTGCCATTTTCATTAGCACTTTTATAATTTCTTCTAATTTTAATTTCTAATTGATATTATTTAAATTGGTCATTTTATTAATCTTCCTCAATAACACCTAATACCTGTCCTATACACTCTACCATTCAGTTTATAACTTCAATTTGCCCATTTTTCTCTGCTGTGTCTGTAGTGATGTCGTGCATTCTGTATTTTCTTCACATATTTGCCCATGCCTTATTTCCATTTTTTCATAGCATAATTAACTTTATTTCTTTTTCATTTAAGGAATTATATTTCTTTTCTTTTAATTACGTTGAGCAACATCTAGTGAACTATAACACATTATCATAACTTTGTGAAAACTATCATCCATTTTTTGGTGTATAATATAAGCCTCATGCTTCTTACCTACTATCTTATCAAAGAACTATAAAAAGCTACAGACCATGGTGATTTTCAGTAAGAATATACTCATATTTTACACTTAAAAAGATTTCCTGTGCACATGCCCTGTATATATAATATATATATATATATATATATATATATATATATATATATATATATATATATGAAGAGAGAGAGAGAGAGAGATGGACAATAAAACTAAGATAGAAGGGTATAAATGGATTAATTTCTTTAGGGCAAATCACCTACCTGGTTTAAATACAATGAATAGTGTTAAACCTTTATTAAAGGATACGCAGATATACAGTATGTTACTTAAAAAGTTTGATATTTTATTATATTTAATATTTTCCTTAAAGTATATATTTATATTTGTATTTGAGATTGCTGTGTGTTTTATATTTTTTTTTATTGTGTCATGCGACTATTGTGTAATGTGATTAGCTGGACTTGCCTATTAAAACTGACTGCTTTTTACTGTTTTGATTCACACTGAAAAAGAAAATGTAAGGCTTGAAAGCTTTGTATATATTAAAATTTTGTGGATAGTTTAGCTCACTGGATTGTTTGTTTGGTTTCTTATTCGTTCCTTCCATGTGGTCCATTCATCTGCCTTACAATTTTTTGATTGGACAAATTCTTTTATATCAAATTATTTTCCCAAACTGATGTTTTCATGGTGATGCAACTTTCCTGCTTTAAAGGTTGCTTTTGCACATTTACCAAGACCAAATGACATTCTTATATCATCTGGAAAAGCTTTGACTACTTGCAGTTGTGATTTCAGTTTCTCATCTGATGAGCTATACAGTTTTAAATCATTGACAAAGAGAAGATGAGAAGCCTTTACACTTTTAAGAAGTCTTTACAGTTTGTTGTTTTCTAGGAGCCTAATCTGTGAAGTAGACTGCTTAATGGGTTAAGTGCAAGACAGAATAGCAACGGTGACAGGGAGTCACCCTGGAATATCCCCCTTTGAATTTTTATCCCTGGAATAATAATTTGTCCACTATCATGGCTTAATTGCAAAGTGGTTTGCCACTATTTCATGGTGATTGTAATGTACTCTATTCAGTGTAGGGTGTATCTTATACATTTTTAATAAGTCTTTTATCCATGAATGTGGGATACTGTCAAATACTTTTTTGTAGTCAATCCTTGCCATAGTTAGGTACTTCCCTTTTCATAGTTATCTGCTATGCAGCAAATGATACTTTGTTCCATATGACTTTGTTTTATTACCCTTTTGTTCTATTGCCATAATTGAATTGTATTCTAAATGACTATAAGCTCTGCTGGCATCAATTCTGGTGTATAGTTTATACGTTGTTGGAAGGCATGTTATTTGTCTATAATTTTTAGGATAACTTGCAGGTTCACTCTTAAATAGGAGCATTGTTTTTCCTGTTGTTAACCAGGCTGGTGTCTGATTGGGGTGAACATATAAATAGCTCTTACTCATGGCTAACTCTTCATGCAAAGATTTTAATACTTTTAGCCAGAAGTTAAGTAATGAATCTGGTCCTGTGGTTTTCTAGTTAGAGGCTTTTCTTATCTTTGATTCAATCTCTCTGGCTGTTACTTCATCTAATTTCATATCTTGTGTCTTTGAACATCTTATTCTTTCTTTTACTTCTTCTATCAGTTTAGCATCTCTGTTATGTTCCACGGGATCTTCATAGATACTATTCCAAAATATATCTATTTCTTCTTTTTTGGGTGGTCTTTCAATTCCTTTTGCCTTGTTTCCCATTTCTCTATAAAAGTTATTGGGGTCATCAATAAATTGCTTATTTTGTACTTTTCCTTTATATTTATCTACATATCTTCTAAGTTTTTCCGCCTGTGCTGAGATTTTTAGTTTATTTCGGATAGTGCATGATTGATCCTGACCTGTTCTAATACTGTGCATTGCTTTTATCGCATCTACCTTTCTATGTATTTTTGTTGATCTGTTCCCTCTTAACAGTGACACTTCCTGTCCTAATTGTTTTCCAGTTTTTTCTACTCGATACTTCCATGATTTTATTCAACTTCTTCCCATAATTTCAGTTACTACTCCATGTTGTTGTAGTAGAACTTTATCTGTTATTAATTTGGCTGCACAGTAATAACTCTTGTTTACTTCTGTTATATTACATGGATTTCTATGGACAGTCCTAATTACTGTGTTCATTTGTTTTATCAAATTCTGAGGTTTTGAGTTTTATTGACCTTCTGCAGTCTATTTCTTTCATTGTTCTTAATATATCTCTCTATCTCTGTTAAATCAAGCATTCTTCTCCTAGCTCATTTTCTTCTAAACTGAAGGCACATTTTTTGTAATCCATTTCCTGCATGCATTCTATAGAAAGTTCTATAGTATCTTCCTGTGACACATTCTCTTCAATTTCATCCTGTACCATCCATTGCTCAGTCATATGGGAACTCACTAGCCTATCACTCTTTAACATTGATTGCATCAGGAGTTGTCACGATTTCCTGTTCCTTCCCTTACTGTCCAGCTTCAAGTGAACATTTGTAATGGTTTCCCGAGAAGGCTCCAAAAATCTTTATATGATAACTGACCAGTTGCTTCCTGTTCCATTGGTTTCTCCTTAATTTAGATGTCCATTGCTCTATCCTGTTGTGGTACTTTCTGAGTTAGATTTTCTACACTGACTCCTTCATTTCGCAGATGCTGCATAACCTCAGTTTCTATTTCTTTAACTTCTTCATTACTCATCTCCTTTTCTACTTTTTCTCTTTGTCTTCTTATTTTTTCACCTTATTAACCTTCCACATGACTTTCCTATAAACTCTCCCATCCATTTTATAACTTTATTTTCCCTGCTTGCCTCTGTTGTGTCTTTACTGATTTTGTGCTTTCTGCATTTAATCCTCATTCTTCACTATTAAAAAGGGAGAACCTTATTCCTTCTTGCCATGCCTTATTTCCATTTGTTCAAAACATACCTAGTTTTCTTTCTCTTTCATCAAGAAATTACAAATTTCTTTTGATTATGTCTCCCTGACATCTAATAAATTATACCACTTTATCATTAATTCCTGATAATTATCATCCATTTTCTTGGTGTGCAATATACTCCCCATGCTTCTTACGTACCATCTTCTCCAAGAACTATAAAAAGCTTCATACCATGGCAATATTCCCACGATCTTTCTAAATTTCATTAATATTTTCACTGAAAAGTTACTCATATTTTACATGTAAACATATTTCCTTGGCATGTGCTCTGGTTCCCCATTTCCTTTCTTCACTAATCATATGGATCTATTTCAGAAGATTGACATTTCAGGAAGTTAAACTTCATATGGTTGAGACAATATGATAAACATTCTGGAAAGTTAAATGACACAAAACCACAAAAATCTACATTTTTTCAGGGGGTTAAGCTGGGTGTATATTATATAGTCGAAGTAAATATCGAACCGAAAAGTTCAAAAACTGAATACTCCGAACACTCAAAACAGCGATTTTTTTCCCAAAGAAAAAAATCGCTGTTCTGGTACAAAACACGGAAACACACAAACACTAAATACTGTTGCTAATGTGGGGAGCTTTGCCTCCAAACCCCCCAATGTGGGGGGCTGTGCCCCCCCCACACCCCTACTTAAATATACCAACTCTGAGATCACACCACAGTGGATGAAATAGCGAACCCACCGAACCGGCCCACCAAATTCTTTCCCTGGGAAAGAATTAGATGTTCCGTGGCTTCATTATTTTTAGACTTCAAACTTCCCAGTTCAATGTTTCAGCATTCAGACTTGTGAGCATTCGGACATATGATATACACCCGGTTAAGCCCACCTGTGCTCTCGCATCCCTGCACATACCTCTCACCTGTCCAGATATTCACAGAATGCCAAGAATTTTGTCTCATATTTTTCAACTGTTTCTTTTTTTTCAAAACAAGTTTATTGTTTTAACATACAAGAGAAATATCATAACAATTTTATACAAGTAATTAAAAATAGATATGATTATAACATTCAACAAAACAACCAAAGTATTTACAAAGACATCCACTACAATCAGATCAATTAATTAAACTAAAATACCATGCTATTGAAATTAAGATTTTTTTAACAGGTTTTGTAAATTATCCCATACAATATAATAAGATGTTTTCCTAGTTGTTCTTGACCTTATTGTGTTTATTTCCATATGGCACACTATATTCATAACATTTTTAAATTCATTGAACGAAGGAGGTGTATCTGAAATCCAATTTCTAGTTATTATTTTCCTAGCCACTGCTAGAATAGACCATAACAAGGGAAGCTTAACCTTTTTAACACTTTGAGGTACAGGTGTGTTGAATAATATAAGAGATTTAGAAATAATGAAATTATCTGTAAAAAGAGCCTGCAAAAATTCATTAATTGACATCCAGTATTCTTTCAATTTTATACAGTCATAAAACATATGAGCCCAGTCAGCATTAATTTCTACATTACATCTTTTACATAGATTATCTTTATTATTTATTTTATTCATCATCAAAGGCATATAAAAAGATCTATGTAAAAATTTCCATGTATAAAGTCTCCAGACAATGGAAGTCGTAGTTCTATAGGCAGATTCCAATATGTATTGTTTATCTTGTTGATTTGGTGGGTCCCCATTAATGGAAGTGAAATAATTCCAGTATGTATCTACACTGTAAAAAGTTTCTTGTCTGATAATTTTATGTATGTATGAAAGCTTACCTTTATCAGAAAATTTATGTTGTAAATTTAATATCAAGTAATCAATCAGTGTTGGAATAGATTCTTTAACTGTTATAGACATTAGATCTATTTTATTAATGAGATGTTGTCTAAAGGTCTGAACCTCTAACCAGCAAGTTTCTTTTAGATCAAATTCTTGTTTTAAGAAATCTAGATTTTTAACTTTATTACCAGATATCAACTGATACCAGTACTTTAGATCATTATGTATAGCTAAATAAGTTCCTTCAGAAGTAGATGACAAAAGCATACCCTGGGTGTACATTATAGGGAATATAATAAAATTCCATTCCCTATATTTAGGGTGCATGAATATAAAGTTACGATAGCTAATAATAATATTTAATGGGTAACAAACCATATGTTTAGGTGTAATAGGTGAAATACTAAATTCCTTTAGTAACCATAACATGGAGTTATTTACAATCATATTTTTATGTGTTAAGGAGATTTTCATGAAGTGCATACTAATTAGCTCCCAGTAATCTTTCCATTTTGCAACATATGACTGATCTATTAATAAAGTAATAACTTTTACAATAGAAGAGATAGTATATAAATTAAAGTCTGGAAAAGAAATACCCCTTTGACACCAGCTATTAGTATGTTTCTTTAATGCAGTCCTAGGTCTATTAGGTGCCCATAGGAAATTTAACATTAGTGTATTCAGTTTCTTGATAATTATTTTTGTAGGTGGAAGTATTATTGATTGTATTAAGTATAAAATCTTGGGGAATATAATCATTTTAATAATTGTAAGTCTCTCCTCCATAGTAAAAAACATATTATTCCAGGTATTAAAAAGATTTTGTATATTAAGAAAACAGGTATTATAATTATTATATATAATAGATTTAATATATTTAGATAATATTATACCTGAATAAGTTATCTGACCTGAATTGGGTACATATTTAGTAAAATCACTAATGAGAGTATTTTTTCGTGTATATATAGGTAGTATTTTAGTTTTTTCTTCATTGAATATTAAACCAGAAATACTTTTAAAATTCATCATTTTATCAAATAGAGACTGCATAGAAGAATTAGATCCTGCTGATGTAATTAGAACATCATCTGCAAAAAGTTGAATTTTGGATGTTGTATTTTCATCTATTTCAAAATCCTCTATGTCAGTACTATTTCTGATCAAATTAGCCCAAGGCTCCATTATTAAAGTGAATAATAGTGGAGAAAGTGGACACCCTTGTTTTGTACCTTTAAAAATGGGTATTTTTTGTGAGACATATGTTCCTACCTTAATATAAGCCAATGTTCCTTTGTATAAATGCTCAATTAGATTTGCAAATGCATCTGAGAAGTTTGTGCACTTCAGTAAGGTAAACAGATAGTCCCAACTTATTGAATCAAATGCTGAACGTATATCAAGACTAATAAGTGTTAAATCTTTCTTTTTCCTATTTGCAAAATCAATTAATGTTAAAGTTCTTCTTATATTATCAAAAGTATTTCTATTTACAATGAAGCCTGTCTGATCTATATCTATAATGCCAGGGATGATTGTCTTCAATCTATCAGCAAAAATACTCATAAACATTTTATAATCAACATTAAGTAATGAGATGGGCCGATATGAAGTACATCTAGTTGGATCTTTATTAGGTTTTAAAAATTGGTGAAATAAATGTATATTGCCAAGATGGGGGGGGGGTTATTAACTCAGTATGGGCCAAAATAAAAACCTTATGTATTAATGAGTATGTACTTTTAGAAAGGATTTTATATATCTCTGATATAATACCATCATTACCCAGTGCTTTGTTTGATTTAAGCTTATTTATTTGTGTAATAACCTCTGTATATGAAATACTTTTGTCCAATAGTTTAATCTGTTGTTTATTAAGCTTTTTATTCATGTTTGTGGTTATAAATTCCTTTATTTTATCTTTAGGTTCCATGTTAATGTTATTATGGTTAATTTTGTGAAAGTGATTTCTAAATTCATCTAGTATTTCTGGTAGACTAGAAACATTCTTCTTTTTCCTTAGAGAAAAGATTTCTTTGATATGATTTTGTTTATTCAACCTTTTTGTTTTATTTTTAAGTCTATGTAAGTATTTGGGGCTTATTGAGTAAGACAAAAACTTGTATTTCTCTAAAGTTATTTTAACTTTATGAGTTAAAATTTCTTTGTATTTCTCATTTAGTTTATTTCTTCAATAACTTTCTTGTCCATAATATTTTCTTTATTATTATGTTTATAACAGTCTAATTTACTTTGAATATCTAACAATTCCTTATCCCAAGATTTCCTTTTATTATTATATCATCTGATACTTTGTCCATATAGATATGATTTTAAGGCATCCCAAACATAAACAATGGAGACTTCAGGAGTATTATTTATGTCTAAAAAATGTTGTACTTCTGAAAGTATATATTCTTTATAGTCTTTTAGTTGAGTTAAGTATGCTGGTATCCTTTTGATCTGAACATTGTGAGTATTTTTTATCATGAACTCAAAAACAATTGAATTATGATCAGATATAGGACATGAAATGATTTTGGAATTAATTAAATCTGTTACCATCTGGTTAGAAATAAAGACCCTATCTATTTTTGAATAAGTTTTGTATCTGTTAGAAAAAAGGTGTATGGTAATGATTTTGAATCTATCTGATTATTAATATCATTCAAATGATAAGAATTAGCAAAATCATTTAAATGTTTTGCATTAGATGTAATTCTTCTTTTTCCTATAGTGGTAGTATCACTTTCATGTAGTATACAATTAAAGTCACCAGCTAAAATAATATCTCCTATAGAGAATGATATGATCTTATCAAGATGGTGTTTCACTGTACTAATACCAATTCCAGGTATCCAATATACATTAATTAATGTGTAAGTCTTCCCATTAATTTGTATTGTAACCATACAAAACATTCCTTTATCATCCTGATAAGACTTAATGATTTTAGGAATGGGCAAACTTTTATTCCATAAAATAGCCACTCCACTTTTTTTCTGAGTGTGCTCTGAACTAACCAATACTGTATATTTGTTTGTGGCTAGTTTATCAATGACTTTTTTCAAGAGATGGGTTTCTTGAAGGAAGACTAAGTTGGCCTTATGTAAATTAATGTATCTTATTAGGCTTGCCCTTTTACACGGATTATTCAATCCATTAATGTTTAAAGAAATTCCTTTTAAAGATGTCATTTGGCATTTTTAAAACTTAAGAATCTTATGATCAACATAACAATTAACAAAATAAGTAATGTTACATCTCCTCCTTTAGGTGTACCTTTAAATATAGCTGTATTTATTGAATCTCTTATGGGATTTTGTATAAGATTCAATTTTGTTTGTAGTGACAATGAGTTTACAAAATGTATTGTGGATGTCAGAACTATATACATACAACAATGAACAAGTGAAAATAATGTAAGGATTAAACCTTGCATCCAGCCTGGAATTAAAAACTCCAACTTAGAGTAGCATTTATCACTCAAGTTAACCCCCTACCCTAAGCAGCAGTACCTCAGCTACCACCTTATCAATTTAGTACTAGTTATATTTAACTTAAATTAACAACTTTCAATTTGATTATCTAGCAAGACAAGAATACACATTTGATAAAACAGCATCATATAAACTAAAATAAACTTTTTTAAAAAACTATTCATACTACTATATACATCTATTTAATATAATACACTTGTATTCAAATAGCATTCAAATAAACTTGATATTAGGAACCAAGAGGAGAGAGAGAAATAAAAAACGTGAAAGAGGGAGAGAGAGTGAAAGAAAGAGAGGAAAGAGAGAAAAAAAAAAAGGAGGGCATATTTACATATTAATTTCTTCAAAGTATGTAAAAATAAGTTCTAACATTCATTTAAATCAAAAACTTTGGCAAATATGGTTCAGACATTACATATATTAAGATGCATCTATTTTCTGTCATGTAAATGCAGTCAACAGCTTCCAAAAAAAAAAAACCTTGAATTACTTGTATATGAGCTTTTTTCTCATACTCAGTATTGTCAATAGAATAAAATATTATATTTATAGAAATTGTTATAAATCATACTGCATAGTTATGCAAATTCTCAGAAACACTTGCATTATTGTAAAGAAAGCCATCTGTATTTTGTATATCTATACTGCTGTTTTAAAATATATCATATGACAACTTCTTCCAGAATAGAGTTATAGAGTTATTTATGCTTGTCAATCAGATGAATTAAATGAGTTATAGTAATGTATATGTTTAGATCATAAGTTTTTAACATAAATTAGTATGCTGCAGTCAAGTAAACTTTCAAAAACACTTGTATAAATGTTTCATTTTCTATGCCTTCTAAAATAAGACATTTACTTACTACAAGAAAATGCATCATTTAAAATCATTATAACTGACATATTTTATAAATTATAACATAAATATTTAAGTAATTATATAAAATAACTCACAATTAAATGGTAAAGAGTTCATTTTCCTTCACAGAGTCGCATTTGCAGCAGTTCTACTTCCTGGTAGAGTGTTCTTCCTGAATCTGCGATGTGTCAGTGTGATTTCTGGGTCAAAGGTCAAATTGACTGCTTTCAGCTTCTCTGCATGGATTCTGAGAGTTGAAGCTTTTAAAACAACTCGAGGACACTGTTCACGAGGTAACCCACATCCCAGATTGTCTCCCTTAACATTTTGGCGGGAATCTTGTTAAAAACTAGTGACAAACATTCATTTAGCAGTATAAATGCATCTAAACATGACAAAACCTTCGCAATGTATTTTACATGTTATTACAGCCTCTATGTAAGTGAAATTAAGCCCAAAGTTATTAATAAGTAATAAAACTCAATATTTTTGCCCCAACTCAATTTTTATGCAAATCTTATTATTTACTGTGCCTGTATGATCAAAAGCATTTCTATATATTAATATGAAAAAAATAAAGAGAAAGAATAAAGAAAGGAAAAAGAGAGTAGAAAATAAAAGAGTGTAAAGCAGAAATAGAAAAAATGTAATAGAAAGCTAGAAAAAGTATTTACAATGGGATATTACTTACTGCTTATATTAATAAAGATAAAAATAAAACATATTATTTACTATTATTTAGTTCTAATTATTATTAATTAAAGCATGACATATTATTTGTAAACAAGCATAAGCAGTATAATCAAGAAAGTATAATTAGCAATAGCATTTGAAGAACATATAAACTTTTTTACAAGGAATAAATATGTTATTATTCCATTTATCATATTTTCATTACACTTCTCTCCCTTCCCTCCCCCACCCCTTACCCACTACATAATCTAAATAGAATGTCATTGTTTAAAACAAGGAAAAGAAGAAAAGGAGAAAAAAAAAGAAAAAAATGTATCAAATTACTAACCTTACTTCTCTTTTTCAGAAAGAGAAACAAATTGAATAATAGCTTGTTATTAGTTCCTCATATATTTTGACTGATTATGAAACAAAACATTTTTTTGCACACAGAAAATAACTTTGATTAAATCTTTTTCAGAATATTTGTGGCTTTCTGGAAATGCAGGAACTATATTTAAAAAAAATTAATAATGAAGAAAAATGATGAGAGAAAAAAAAAAGGAAAAAAAGAACATAGAACAAATCATTTGTCTTTTAGTCTCTTCTTCTTCTTCTCTGAAGTCTTCCACGAAGTTTCAGTTGCCAATCTCTTTAATGAAGGACTAGCCCATTCCATTTCCTCTATTTTATCCAAAATCTTATTTTTTTTGATAAACAGTAATGCAGAGTCTAAGTCATCAAAAATTTTAGGACTATCAGGAAGGAAGATTTTTAGCTTGGCAGGAAACAGAAGGTATGTTTTAAACTGTGCTTTTTTAAGCTCCCTTATTAGTGGCAGAAAAACTTTTCTTTTAGCTATTACCAAGGAAGAATAGTCATTGTCAAAACGCACAGTTGTCTCATTAATCTTAACAGGAGCTTTAGCCCAAGCAGATTTAAGAGCCATCTCTTTATCAAAAGATGATAGAAATCTAACTATAACTGATCTAGGATAGTTTTTGTTAGAGTTAGTATTAGCTATAGATCTATGTGCTCTTTCGATACCAAAAGAGAAGGCTTCTGGTAAGTCTAAAGTTTTAGGGAGCCATGTTGTTAAAAAAGAAGTAATATTGTTACCTTCAATATTTTCTGGCAGTCCAAAAATCCTAATGTTATTGCGCCTAGATCTATTTTCCAGGTCATCAAGCTTTGTTTGTAGATGTGTATTTTGTTTCAGCAGAAACTCAGTGTTGATTTCCTCTTCTTGGATTCTATTTTCCATGTCATTCACAGCCTCTTCTATGCCTGTCATCTGGATCTTCTGTTGTTGCAGGTCTATACGTAACAAGTCTATTTGTTTTGTAGTTTTTTTTTATGAAGGTATCAATTTTAGTATCCATTTTATCCATCTTAGCAGTAAGTTGCTGGATTGTAGTTATCAGAGACTGAAGTTCTTTCTTGATGTTGGAGTCTTGAGAATTTGTCTTACTGGAATTCATTTCAAACTGATAAACTGACAGAAAAATTTCCAAAGTGATTTCTGACAGGAATATTGTTAAAATTTCCTTTCTTTTTTAGATATAGTTCAAGAACTATATAAAACAAACATATTTAGAAAGAAAATTACTTCATAAATTAATATTTTAAGTAATTAATTCCTGCCAGTGCAGTGAAATTGGTGGAGCTGAAGAAATCTGCTGCTATCCTGTGTTCATCCTTGGCCACGCCCCCTTTTTCAACTGTTTCTCATAAAATTGTGGTTTTCTGGCAAATTATTGAGGACTGAAGTCAGAAAATAATTGCAGACATTTTTTTCCAGAAAAATCATGCAGATTCAAAACCTGTTGTCTTATCAACTTTCTGGGCTTGTAAACACAGTATTTAAAAAGTGTCCATATTTTTGGATCTTTGCCCTCCATTATATGTGGCTTTGTCCAGATTTCTACTCCAAGATGTTCAAAGGTATGCCCCTGCATATTAGATATATATATATATATATATATATATATATATATATCCCAACTGCGAGGTCATATTACTGTGAGAAAAAGTGTAAATTCCCTGATTGTCACTGTACCATGATCTCCATCCAAAAGCTTCTATATTTTGGAAAATTGCTTATATGGTCCTGATCATATGACGTTCAACATTCTGACGACATGATCTTCAGACGGGAACCTATAAATATATAAAATATATATATATAATTATATGTATGGGTCTACTTCACAAGACTGAAAACACAAAATATTGAAGTTCATTTGACTGAGATCACAAATACCTAATTCTTAAAATACTGAAAACTCACTTGAATGAGCCTCATCATACTGAAACTTACAATGCTTATTTCCCTTCACTTGTGATTTGCTTGTGATAAAATAACATTACTGTAACTTAAAGTGCTGACTGTCAGAATACCAGTAGTAGCATAGGAAGTAGTATTGTAGTGTTTCTAAATGTGGGTATGTCTCTTTATACTTTTATGGGAAGTATCTAATGTAATATGGGGGACTTTTCATGCAATCCTGGCAGTAGTGTCAGAGTGTACAGTACTGTAAGGTAAGTAAAAGGTATATGCCACTTTCCCCACTGTAGTGCAATCCTGGAGTTAGTATATATAGTTGGGGGGGTGTGCACAGCTAGTTTGTTTCTATATTGTCCGGTTTATGTTAAGAGGGTAAGCAAGTAAGTTTTGGAAAGAGTTAGTCATTGTTCTAAGTTTGCATGTCAATGGCTTAAAATTCAGTATTTTGAAATTCAGCATTGTAAGCTTTCAGTATAATGAGACTCAGACAGATGAGTTTTTAGTATTCTGAAAATTAGTTATTGTGGTCTCAGGCAAATGAAATTTAGTATTTTGAGTTTTCAGTCATGTGAAGTAGATACACACATACACACACACACACACACACACACACACACACACACACACACACACACACACACACATACACACACATGTATACATATATATATATATATATATATATATATATATATATATATAAATATATCTATATATATATATATATATATATATATATATATATATATGTATATATATATATATATATATATATATATATATATGGGTTATCTTCAATTTACCGAATGTCCACTTCCCCAACACGCAGTTTACCAACACGTCAGATCACCGACATACACAAAGTCGATATTTCCCGTGAGGTAAGTAAACACTTGGTCATCTTGATTTCAGGAACTATCCAAAAAAATTAAACCCACCGATGTGGGGGACCCCCCCCTTACTAAATATACCAACTCAATGAACACACTACCATGGGGGTAAGGGGGAAAGTTCAAGTAGATGGCCAAATGGTGACTTAGATGTTGGTAAACTGCATGTCGGGGAAGTGGACATTTGGTAAACTAAAGGTAACCCATATAAATATATATATATATATATATATATATATATATATATATATATATATATATATATGTATATACAGAAAGAGAGAGAAAGAGATAAATACATACCTATCTCACTCTCTCCGTCTCTCTCTCTCTCTGTATATATATATATATATATATATATATATATATATATATATATTAATGGATCCCTATTGAATGATCAAAATTTCAAAACTTCCAATCTCATATGACTATTTGGTAAACTGAAGGTAACCCATATATATATATATATATATATATATATATATATATATATATATATAGAGAGAAAGAGATAAATACATACCTATCTCTCTCTCTCTCTCTCTCAATATATATATATATATATATATATATATATATATATATATATATATATATATATATATATATATATATATATATATATATATATATATATATATATATATATATATATATATATATATATATTAATGGATCCCTATTGAATGATCGAAATTTCAAAACTTCCAATCTCATATGACCATATGATCAAAGTTTTAAAACTTCAAACATTCTAAAAAAAAAATTACTACACATTTATGTAGGGGGGCAAGCCGCCCAGCACCCCCACACCTCCCACTATTTAAATATACCAACTCTGAAATTGCACTACAGTGAGAAAAAGGGAACATCCCATTCTGTGCTGTATGGAGATCTCTGTTTAGGTGTTCGAAGTCTTAAAACTTCGATCATATGGTGTCAGCCATATGAGATTTGAAGTTCTGAAACTTTGATCACCTAAATGGGACCCACATATATATATATATATATATATATATATATATATATATATATATATATATATATATATATATACACACACAGTAAATATAGATATACATATACATGCACACACACACACACACATATATATATATATATATATATATATATATATATATATAGATATACATGCATACACATATACACATACAGATCTGTGTATATGTGCATAGAACAAGTGGTCAAATGCCCACAGTAATTACAAAAAGTTGTTGTCCAAGATATTATTATAGGTATTCTGAGGAAGTCCAGCCATTTGGTGGATGAAAGCGCTAAATTAACTGTTTTTCCAACTGTGCTGGTGTCTTTTACAGTTGTCTTTTATGTTTCTTCTCCAAGAAAACAAGGACAAGGACCCAACAATGGAAAAGCACCCTCCCCAGCCTTAATAGGCAAATAAGACAACAATCCTCTAAGGACTCATCTGAGAGAAACCTAGCAAGTACTGCCATGCATAACCATAAGGCCTTTTACAGGTATGTACATAACCTAAAGGCAAGGGCCCAAGCCTCTGCAGAACTGGTGGAAAATTGTATCTCGCACACTGACCCCACAGAGATAGTGAACCTGCTTGCAGATAGGTTTAGTGAAAACTTTCCTCCCTTATCCCCTCCTAGCTTACGACAAACCCTCCTCCAAACTTCCCTCACACCTCACATATCTGAAGAGCAGGTCCCCAAAGCTCTCTCCAAGACAAAGAACATGGCCTCTATGGGACCAGATGACATCCCAGGCTGTCTTCTAACCAGGTTAAAATATGAACTAGCATCACCACTAAGTACTCTTTCCAATCATAGTCTATCCCCAGGCTTTGTTCCTGCAGAATTGAGAACAGCTACAGTTATTTTTCTCTGCAGAGTTGGCCTAGCACCAGACCAGGGGCATTTCATACCCATAAGCCTGACCAGCCTCATTTGTAAGGCCGTGGAATATATCATTATGGACCTCATAAATAAAAACATAGGTGACCTCCAAACGCTTGATCCAACCCAATTCATCTTCATGATGGGCAGATACTTCCTGTTAAATCTGGTGGATTTCTTTGAAAGTGTGACCAAGGCCATTGATGAGGGCAAATCTGTGCACACAGCATACCTTGATTTGGTAAAAACTTTTGACACAATCCCAGATTCAGGCATCACTGATAAACTTAGCAAACTGAATGCAAACCTCTTCTTTGCAGAAAGGTTGCCATATGTCTCACAAACTGGTCACACACTATCAAAGTGGGTGACTCCAGATCAACCAGCAGACCTGTTACCAGTGAGGTGCCATAGGGGTCACTGCTGGGCCCCCTACTGTTTGGTATGTACTTCTCAGAAGTTCAAGTCAAAACTAAGGGGTTGTAGCTGACCAAGTATGCTGATGATTGCAAACTAGGTGCAATCATTGAATCTCCAAATGATGTCAGTATAATGCAGGAGGGTCTCACACAGATCATTGACTGATACATTAGTCACTGTCTCAAACTGAATGCAAAGAAATGCATCATCATTCCCTTCAGCACAAACAATGTCCCTTCATACTATCAAATCAACAATAATACCCTAAGCACCAATGAAAGGGTAAGGGGCCTAGGACCACAAGTTGACCGCAACCTTAACTTCAACCACCACATGTCTACTGTTGTAATTAAAGATTTCCACATAGCTGACTTGATTACTAAAGGCATTGCCTCAAGAGCAAAATAAGTTATAACCCACTTATACTCGGCACTTATCCAGCCCATAATTGAGTATAACTCCCCATTTGGTATGTACTGTACTAAGTTCCAACAGCAAATAGAGAGACCTCAGAGGTTTCTAACTAAGATTAAGGATTTCCAGCATGTGCCTTACACAAACAGAATAAAAGTGACTATACTCAGTATCATATAGACTCCTTAGGGGAGACTTAAGCCGAGCCTACAGAGCAACTCAATACCCAACCTAATGAATTTACTGCATATCCGTAAATGAAATGGGTCTAGGGCTACCCATTCCAGGGACTTAAATATGGCGTGCAACTTTAATAGGGCATGTTGGAGCGACATATTTATCACCCAGTGACTGCCACATATTTGGAACAGATTACCAATTCATGTGAAACAGAGTGCCTCTATGACATTGTTCAAGAGAAACCTAGATGTCTGGATAGGGCAACATAAACTTTTATCGAAGATAGTGACCACAACCCTCCTGGACATGGGCAGTCATCACTAAATGCAATCTTGGGTATTAACTAGTACCTCTATGGTATTATATTGGGTTGAAACAGCTAGGCTTAAAATGACCTCCGGGTCAGTAACCTAGTAATCTCCCAAGATCCTTTGATCCTGTGATTTCTTTATAAGTCAGATAGTTGAAAGCCCATTTAATTTAAATACCTACAACTGAATTCTAAATAGTTGAAATACTGTAGGTGAGATCACCAAAGAGAAGTATTTGAAAAAGAGATTTTTTTTTTTCCCAGAGGGGGAGAGCCCTCGTCAAAACTCTGTAAGAGAGAAATTACCTATCAAACCTGCCCTTTTTAAGTATATTAACTCCATGCTCTCACAGCAGTGGAGAAAAGTGAAAATACTACAAAGAAGAAATCAAAGACAGTACATAAATATAAACCATACAGGCAGTAATTACATGTAAGTAACCCAAATCTCTGTTATAATGCTTCCTCATATACTTCTACATATTTCAAATTGCAAATTATAATCCTGTATAGTTCCATTACATTTGATAAAATTTGGTTTCAGCCAAATGTTCACCCATTTAATTGGGCTTTTAGATTCATTGATTTAATGCCTTTCAACAAAATGGATACATGAAAAAAAAATCAGGGATCCTTACATGTATATATCTTGTGATATCTTATCTAACAACAATGTGGGATATGTCATTAAATGTAGTAAACTATATATTACAATAATTACTAAAATAATTCATTGGATTAAGCTAGAGTAATGGAAAATTAATGGTGTGAAAGCAGGAAGTCAAGAAGATGCTTTCTCAAGTGCAAGCATAACCATGAGTTAGAGAAATGGCTCTGCCCAAAGATTCACGATTGCTGGAGTTGGATAATCCATTCATGACTTGTGTTGGCTATGATATGAAGGAAGATCAAGTGAAGACTTTGTTAAAAGCTTGAATGAATGCCTGGCTATGGCCTTTAATTGTGAACTGTAACCTACAGCCTGGGAGCTGGAAGGACTTTGTGAGACTGAGCCTGCATGAGAAAAGTTGTTAAAAAAATTATAGCATAAGTACTGTACAAATAATCTAAATACCTCAAAGATTAACAAAGACAGAGTGGGCGGTCTTCATTTCATCTTTAAAGACAAATGGTTTTATGTGTATCTGCCTCCAGTGATGTTTTGCATGTTTACTTTCATGTTAATTTCATTCTTCCTTTGATCCAATTATCAGCCCAGGATGATTAGTTTTTATTTACCTACAAAGTGCCATATCACCTTCATGAAAAATTCCTGTTCTACCCATTTACCATTTCTTCCTCTTCACATGTCATTTCCTCTTATACATTACACTTGTCTTTTTCTGTTTATTTGTATATTGCTTATATGAATTCCTTGTCCATCTTCCATATTTTCATGATGGTTTTCTTTTTATGTTTCTTTAACCATTTTTATTGTACTTTAATTATTCATTTTTGCTAAACCCTGTTCCTACACTTATTTTCATTTCTGTTCCAGATTTGAGAACTAGCATCCCGTTTACTTCTTTTTTCATTAATAATTGTTTGCCTTTATAGCTCTCAAACTGTTTTCTCCTTATTCTGTTATTCTTCTTTTCACATATGTCTATCTTTTCTCCCCTTTCTAGTTTGAAGGTTTACATTTTAGCATGTCATACCATACTATTTTTCTACAATTACCCCTTCTACACTTATTTCAACTTGACAGTCTTAAAGCTCCTCTCTCTGTTGACATTTGGCCAAAAGTGACCTTCCTCTTTACCTTCTAAGCAACCTATAGTATGATCAAAGTGTCCATGCCCCCTTTTCAAATAATATTCTCACACTCTGTTTGGAGAACATGCATTTAAATAACCTTTACTACAAAAATGATAAGATTATTTTACTATCTTTCTGGCTCTACCAGCATGCATTACATTATCAAAGTGTGCCAATCTTCCTTTCCTAAACATTTAATACAAAACCTGTTTTCCATCTCCACATCAAAATCCCTGTTCTTTCTTTACATTTCCAATTTGCCTGCAAGCTTTCACATTCTCATTAGAGTGACTATAATATTCTTTTGGATTAAATGTAGCATGGTTTTACATAAATCTGTAGCAGCTTGCTTTTTGCTCAATGTTATATTGTAAGCTGAAAATTCTTACCACTGTGTTATATATTTAACCTCTTGAATACTCAAAAATATTTGTTTATATCTTCTCTTTTTCTCAAAACAACATCATAAATTGTTTTTCATGTATGGTGATTAGACCTGTGATGTTTTCTTTTCTATTGTGAAAGTCTTATAGGTTCATAGGCATATACTATGTTAATGACGACTTGGACTTTTATAAGCCTAGAAATGCACCCCAAATGTATCCCATAGCTATTGAGCCTTAGAAGTTATAATAAGGGGCACCTATTAGTTAGGTCATGATTTAATGGCTGCTTCTATCCATCAGTCATAGTTGTCAGACAAGGGTTGAATTTCTGATGTCCCATCCACTGGTCCAAGTTGGACTTGAATAGGGTTAGGGAAGGGCTCTGCTCCACATGGAAGAGAATCTTATTCCAGAGAATGCGGCTTCAATGACTTACATACTTGTTCCTCCAGCATGTCCTGTTTAAGTCGCAAGCAAAGTTTAAATCCTTAGATCAAGTAGCTCTGGTGCTGTTCATTTTGTAGATATGAAAAAGATCATTCATTACCAGATCCAAGGATGCCTTGTATGTCAGGTATAAAACACCTGTTAGCAGTTTGTAGTAAACAGTACAGAGACAGAGTTTTAAGGTGATCTGCATAGGACATTGTGTTTATGCTGTATTCATTTTTAAGGACTCTCTGTTTTCACACAAAGTATCTATATGAATGGCTTTGTGACTTCCTTAAAAATGCAGCTTCATCCCATTCTGTCCTGCTGCTTTTATCTATTGCCATTTTCCTTCTTAAACTACCAGTGTGAATATTCTCCCCACAATCCTTTCTCTAGCTGACCTTCTCTCCCTTGTTCTTGCTGGCTGGTATCTCACATCATCCAGAAAGGCCGCTGCTCACATTATCATTTCCTCGTCACTAGAACTTTTTTAAACAATTATGATTCTGATTCTCACTTTTTGGTGGACTAATTGGCTCTTCATCTGCAACCATCTCCATTATTTGGTACCACAGTCACTGCAGTTCCACAACATGTAACTGTTAGGGTTTTCACAGTTCGGACAAAGTCTCAGTACATAAATCACGTTATTCTATATGTCACAACTCCATCAAGGCAAGCTCCTTTCCACTCTTAACTCGTATATTTATTTATCTTTAAATGCACAAATAGTTACCAATACAACCTTTATACTTAAAGACTGCCGAAGAGCACACTCTAAGAAAAAAAGGGAATTTCCCTGTGAGATTGAACAATTTCTCCATAGTTTATGTAAATTGTATCTCATGCCTAGCAAGAGTAATGTAGTCAAAAATGTAAAGTATAATAAAGATCATCACATTTTTTCAGAACATTCAAGCAGCTGTATTTTATATATATATATATATATATATATATATATATATATATATATATATATATATATATATATATATATATATATATATATATATTGTTTTCAGTACAGTGCAATGATATCTGATGTCAGAAAACATTTTTTGGGAAGATTAATATCTGGCATTAGAAACATAGCTGGGGCAGGCGGGTCATCCGTTCATTAAAATGGTATAACCTCAACACAAAATTGAGTAGCGAAAAATGAAAAAATAAAAAATAACAATGAAGCCAAAATTGCCTGCTACAAATGTAACATTACTAACAGAATCAGCACTTCATCTGTAACCGTGACTATAGTATCAGCATTCATCTCAATTTCTTCTACTCTTGCTCTGTTGAATGGTCATTCCTTGTTCAAGCAAGACTTGAAATGGCATTCATACTGACGATGAGGTTGTGATGTCCTTGTGGCTTCGAAAGTCAGTGTTGGTACTACCATTTTACACTATTAGCACCTGTTGATGGTATGCCTAACAACTTGTAGCAAAGGAAGCTGCCCTCTTTATCAAGCCCTAGTTATAGCTCTGCTTGGCATGATGTCAGCAGTACAGATGGTCCTCACATTAGGCAACCTTCTTGACATTGCAGTTTCAAAAACTCACTATGGAATGTTCTAGATTATTTTATAGCTGCATGACATAGTCACATCAGTATTGTTTTGCATCACTTCATCCAACAACTATAGTTACTCTAAATGACCAGTCTGGCATATAAATGGATAGCTGTGCCAAAGGCAGCAGCAGGTAGGACTTTGTGTTTTTACTCTGCTGCACAAATAATGAGTGCATCCTGAAACTATAGTTGCAAGACCTATAATATGTGCAAATCAATTCCTGATGACACACTAATGTTAGTTGTCCATGCATTGCAAAAATAAGCACATTTGTAAACTATTTATGTATTTATTTATTTATGTAGTTAGTTAGTTACACTTAGTTGACTGGGTTTATCCCTCTAGGCCAATGGCCTCTTTTCGGGGGAGACCTGAAGTGGTAATCACACTGACCATGAGAAATTTGGACAGGGCATCAAAGAACTTCCCCTGCACTTTTTGATAACTGCAATGGGATCTTTTATACCAACCTAAGCTACTACCAACTCAGGCAATTAAGGCCTCAGTTTAATGTCTCATCTGAAGGATTGCTTAAATATTGCATTCCTTAAACTTAACATCTTGTTTCTGGGTCACTTGTTGTGCCACAAAGACATTTGAGAGATGAATACAATTATGTCAGTTGCAATACAACTCAGCTGGATTTGAAAGGCACCTTTTTACAAGTGTTTCATTTGGACAGTATCAGAACTATTAAACATCCCAAACCTTTTATTTGTTGAAGCTATTTGACATAGAAATGCCTGGGATATTTTTCAGTTTAGTCAATATATTCAGTGTTATGGCACTTGCCAGACTAAATTTCCACTACGTGTGTTCAGTTTATTGTCCATAACAGACAAGTATTGTCCATTGTGCAAAATAAAAGACTTTATTTGAAAGTTTCCTTAAATGAACATCACACACCACAGAAAGCCTTTTTCAGTTAAAACTTAAACAGTGTGTTATATTTTTCTATAATACTGGAGCAATAGTCCAGTGCACAGAGAAAAAGAAACCATAGAAACCATCAGTTTTAAAGAAATTCCAGTGGTATAGCAATTTACAAGGGGATTGCTTCTGGACAACTGCTGCTTAAAATTATAGTCCATGGCTAGAATGTGTGTAGTGACTCTGAAAGAGCAGTAGAGAACAGCCAGAAGCCTTTATGAATAACAGTCATGGGCAAGGAGGCTAAGCTGGTTTGGAACAAACTGGTAATCTGTGGCAGTCGGTAGAAGCAATGAAAAACTATGATTGATGTGACAACTATAATGGGCTTAGCAAGACATGAACCAGGAATAGCATCACATACACCTTCATTCTCAATATTTTGTTAATTTATGTACCTATATGGTATTTATAACTTCAGGTTTGTAATATATTTATTTGTATGTCTGGTGCCAACTTCATAGGGTCATAGGACCATAGCAGGTTACTAGGGTAGTGGCATTAGAGCCCTTACAAGCCTAGCCATGTTAATTCCAAATTTCCCCATCTGTCATTGTGAGCTTATTTTGCTTTGCTAGTTTATAGTCAGCACTGACTCCCCCTGTCCATGAGGGACATGGGTTCCACCCCATGGTGAATTTGCAGTCTCCCATCCATTTGTCCAGGATGTCCTTGAATAGGTTCAGTGAGGAGCTCTGTTCCACATAAATTGGAATTTTGTTCCAGAGGAGTGGTAGTCTCTGGCAAACATATTTCTTTCCAGCATGTTCTGCTAATGTCACAGGCTTGGTTAAGATCCCTAGAGCAAGTGACTCTTGTGCCGTTAGATTTGTGTATGTGAAGCATATCCATCAGGGCAGTGTTGGAGAATGCCCTGTAGGCCAGGCACAAGTCTCCTCTCAGCAGCCTATATGACAGAGTACAGTTGCAGGACTTTTAGTCTATCCATGTACATCATGGTTTGGAGGCCCTGTATTTTCTTGGTGAGAAACCTCTGTGGTCTCTCCAGCTGCTGCAGATGTCTGTTGAGGTGCATGCAAAAGGGAGCATAGTACTCTATTAGTAGTCTGATGAGGGTCGAGTACAGTGGGGCTATAACATCCTTAGACCTGCATGTGATGTCCTTACTTATGAGGTGTGTAACACAAAATAGTTTCATTATCACTTGCTGGCCAAAGTTCAGATTACTGTTTACCTATGTTCCTAGATCTCACACTACTGGATTTGAGCTTAGGGGGTGTTGTCAATACTGGAGTTATCAGGGAATTCTAGTTTGCCAAATGGAAGAATAATAATGCACTTTTCTGTGTTTAGTTTTAGACCATGACTTTGGCACTAGTCATTTTTTCTGTATTAGTCCTTCTTGTAGTACGTTAACATCATTACAATCTTCAGTGAACTTAGTAAGCCAAAGGCCATCTAATTTACCCTGGATTTCCAAGAAGTAGATTCCGAACAGCAAAGGACCCAGCACAGAACATTGTGGTATGATACTAGAGATGGGTCTACTGGTAGAGGTGGAGTCACCAATTTTGACAGTATATGTTCTTTCACTGAGCCATTTGGATACTCATCTAGTGACATAAAGGTTAATCCCTAACTGAGAGAGTTTTTCAATGATTAAGCCAAACCAAGAAACAAACTTCAGAAATAAAAGGTGCTGTAGGCAGATTAAATGAAATCTGACTTTTATTAAAAGTTTAGCACTTTCATTCTCTCAAATTATTCCAAGGAGCTTCATCAGAACAATTTGTTAACAAACCCACACAATTTTTGTACAAACTTAAAGTCATGTGATACATCTGGTCATTCATTTAGTTTTGTGGTCCTAGATCAAGTTAAAATGGATTTAAGGTGCCATATAGTGGAGGAACATCTTGCTAAAAAATAATTGATGTGACAAATTAGACTAAATGCAACCTGTTTTCCTGGGCTGAATGATTCAGTCTCTATTTCTTCTGTCTTGAAGTTGAAATATCTGACTAATTATGTTAATGGTTTTAATGATGTATCACATAATTTTAAGTTTGCATATAAGTTGTGTGGGTTTGTTAACAAATTGTTCTGTTGAAGTTCCTTGGAATAATTTGAGGGAACAAAAGCGCTAAACTTTTAATAAAGGTCAGATTTCATTTCATCTGCCTACAGCACCTTTTATTTCTGAAGTTTTTCAATGATACCCAAGTGGGGAGTTTGTCAAAAGCCTTGGCCAGGTCAAGATATGCTAGATGCACTGTCTTACCTTCATCCAGGGCTTTGGTGACTTTCTTGAAGAAGTCCACCAGGTTTAATAAGCATGGTCTATCCTTAACAAAGCCAAACTGGGTTGAGTCTAGAGTTTGAAGGTTGCCTATGTCCTTGTTGATAAGGTCCATGACCATTCTTTCCATGGTCTTGCAGATGAGACTGGTTAGACTTATGGGTCTATAGTTCCCAGAGTCTGTTGATGGTCCCCTTTTGTGCAACGGGATTACTTTTGCTGTTCTCTACTCTGCTGGAACAGTCAGTTCTTAGGCTGTGGTTAAAAAGAGCGTTAAGTGAGTCTGTTAGGTCCTGTTTTAGATTGCTTAATAAGCATGCTAGTATGTTATCTGGTCCCATTGAGGCTATGTTTTTGACCTTCAAAAGCACAGATAAGACTTGATCTCTAGAGATACTAGGCAGAAGACTGGTGTCAGGTATGCTTTGGGTTATGGCCAGTGGGGCCAGGGGGATGAGGTTTGCACCAAATTTGTCAGTTAGCATGTTGCCAATTTCCCCTGGTGCAGTATGAGTGGTACAATCTACTACCAGTTCTGCACAAAGCTGGGCATTCCGTTTTAGGATTCAGATGTAATTAAATAATTCCTTATGGTTATCCTTAGCTAGGGCTGTTAATTTAGCTTCATACTCAGCTTTAGAGAATTTCACAAGATTTCTCATTTGCTTGTTTGAGCTAAGGAGGGAATTCTTCCTCTGCTGAATCAGTTCCTTATTATTCTTCAACATCAGTTTATTCCTCTTATTATATAACCTGTTTATACTTGAGGTCCACCAGAGTGGCTCGTTATTTTGGGAGGACTTGATTTTGATCTGGTTAGGTACAGCTGAGTCTATACAGCTCCTTAAGTGTTTGTACAGAGCATCTGAGTACACCTCTGCGTAGGAGTCATTGTCATCTGTAAGTGCAGGCATGTAAAACCTTATATACCACCACTTAGTAGTCTGACGTTAACTTTGAAAAACTTCTTCAGTTTTTGTGTTCCTATGGGGGTGTCAGATCCAGTAGTTACTTCGAGCAAGGTTGTTTTATGGTTCAACTTTACCGGGGAAGGCATCACATGGTGGAGGGAGGAGGCAGTGACTCCCAGTATTGGTGAGTACTATGTCTAGTACATTTCAGCCCTTTGCGGAGATGCAGACTATCTGTTCCAGAGCATTTCCATTATCAAAGTCCAGGAACCTCTGGGTAAGTGTTTGTGTTCATATATGTCACCCAGTTGATGGAGTGATAGTGGAAATCACCCATGACTAAGGTTTTGGGCTGTACAAAGAGTTATTCAAGTAAGTCCAGGCAGGTGGTGAGCTTTTCTTGGTTCATGAAGAACTGAGTCTTTAAATTTAGCAAGACACTTCCAGAAGTACATTAGTTCAAGACATGTAGCCTACCCAGGTCTATAATAGTTTGCTGAAAGTATATTTCAGCAAACACCTAATAACTGACCCCTAATTGCCTCCACAATTTACTGAATTTACCAAGGTCAAAGAAGTAGCTGGCCAGCTACACAGCTTTGCCCTTTTCTCAACTGTAGTGCAATCTTGGAGTTGATATATATATATATATATATATATATATATATATATATATATATATATATATATATATACACATATATATATATATATATATATATATATATATATATATATATATATATATATATATATATATATATATAGTTAGGGGTGATGTGGGGGCGATGCCTCCCACTTGGGTAGGTTTGATATAGTGAGATGTCCATCTGTTGTGCTGTGGGGCAAGTATTTCATTGCCCTTAGTAAATTCAGTGAATCACAGAAGTGATTTTCATTGAATAGGGGTTGATGATTAGGTATTCACTGAAATACAGTTTTCGCAAACTAATATAGACCCAGCCTACCCAGTTCTAAATTAAAATCTGATATCACTTCATGCTGAATGCTTAGCCTAAATTCTTCACCTCATTGGCTACAACATAACATCACTGTTATACACAAAAGCCATATATTGCAACTCTGCCTATAAGCATGGATTTGAAGAAACACAAACTTAGTATTTGCAGAGAAAATCACAGTATAGTGGTCTTTTTACTTAGGCTCAGCTCTTCATCATTACTAATAATTATTTGTGAAGAAACAAATTTGCAGTTTGGTGTTGTGAGATCATACTTTCATAAGCTTGTTACTGCAATGTGATTTCTTCTGATTAGTACTACCCAAATTGTAGACTCAAAATTGTAGTCTAACATTTCAGATGGAGCAGTGCCAACAGCCTAATCCTGATAGAAACTGATTTATACAGGCAAAAATGGGATATTCTTATCTGGCAAGCTATGGGCAGTGTATGCCAGCATTCTTGCAGAGTATAAGTGTATGAACAAGTATGTGTGTGTGTGTGTGTGTGTGTGTGTGTGTGTGTGTGTGTGTGTGTGTGTGTGTGTGTGTGTGTGTGTGTTTGTGGGAACATATTTTCAATTCACACAACAACAAAAACCTGTGTTCACTGCTAACTACGCCTTTGACTAACCACTGAAATATCATCTGTGCCTTTCTAGACAGCTTCAGATTTCAGCAAGTACGTCAATAAAGTAATGACACATATTCCTTACAGGACCATAAATCTTAACTGATGACATTACAGTAAGATCTGGCTTTTAATTACTATTCATTATTCATTTGTACTGCTGCCGAACAACAAGTATTCAGTTACAGACAACACAAAATGAGTACATGGCTTTACCTTTTCTCTAAAATAAGGAGAAAAAACATTGGTATTTGCTCTTACAAGCAATTATATTTTAGTTGTGCTGTGGCTGGGTTACTGCTAGGTTGCATCAGTAGATTTGTCAGTTTTAAGTGATTTTAAATTAGTTTTATTGTCCTGCATTTAATGTTGCTCTGTTCTGCTGAATGTTCATGGATCTACATGTATTTAGTGAAGACGTTTTAGCAGAAAATCAAATCAAAAGAACAGTACTGACTCAAAAATGAGTCTCTGCAATTAATGTTACCCACAGAAAGTATCACTGAAAACACAATGCACCTAGAAATTCTTTCTTATGGAACATAACATCTCACATCCATCATGCAAGAATCTTCTCCCCCTTACTATCCCTGAAAATTGTAATCAGTTCTTATGCTGCTGCACTTTGGAGAAAACTGTAATTTCCTTTATTGCAATCACTAATTCATATCAATAGGATCCATCATCATACACCATGTCTACTCCTAAGCACTTTGTAGATATATACATTTTTTGAAGAAATTTACTTCAAAAACTAAACTGGCTAGAACTACCCAACCTCCTCTCTTTGAAACAACTGGCCATGGCACATACCATCATCACCAAACCTGAAAACTGCCAACATTCCATAATCTTGTCCATCCATACACTAACCATAGAACCCTTAGCTCTGCCGACAAATCCATATTAAAAGTCACAAAATCTAACAGTAGCTACAGAGATGCTCTATACTCTAACCAAATTTCCAAAACCTGGAACTCAGTCCCACACAACATCCCTAATACCACTAACTCAGCCAAGTTCAAGGTCCACCTAACCAATAACTGGTTCTGCCCATGTACTTCCCCTACCTAACCTTTTCTTACCTCCACTTTCTCCTGTTTACCCACCCTTACTCCCACTACTTCCTCTCTACAAAGCCTCCCTGTACTGCTGTCTCAGCCACCCCTACTTTCCCCTTTTACAATATATCGTACCTCTCCTTTCCCCTTTTCGGAGTTAAACTACCATATCTGTTCTTCTATACTAAACTTACTCCCAATATTATCCACGACATGCATACAAAAACAATAACACTTCATTTGTCTTTCTATAGCTAACACTATATAAGCTATAAGTTGTTCCTGTAATAAATTATTGCACACTATACGTTAATGACTGCAATCAAAACTGTTACTCCTAGAACCTGCAACTGTTACAATACAAGTATCCAAACATATTTGAATGGAACTCTCAATATTCACTTGTTCCATAACTGTATATTTTATACTTGTATTACATAGTATGGTAATCTACTATAGTTTCTTTCTGTTTTTTCTTCCTGGGATTGTGGTTTGTAGAAATACCACGATTATATGTAAATTGTCTATATAGTTACATATTTTATACTTGTGTAGAACTTGTATTATGCTGTATTCTTTTCGTTTGTGGAGCTTTTCTCCTTGTGCCTCTGTTGAAAATGGGCTACCTTCCCAGACAAACTATACCTGTAAACAAATGTTAAATAAATAAATTAATTAATTAATAAAATACTATTCAATATACCCTCTCTCCAGTTTTGCATTACAACTGCTGCTTCAGGGTTTTGCAAATGTCTTTATTACCAAATTGTAGCAACCTACAAATTCAATCATGGAACCACCAACACATCACAATTACAATTATATGTCACTGTTTAGACTGCACACAGTTAAAAGTTCATAACTCAAGTTCTATGACTCTAAAATTATTATAAACATAATGAGTTATTCCATACTCCAGTCATTATTTATCTGGTACTCGGCTGTAAACATTATACATATTGTTTCTTTGCTTCCCTGTTCACACTGAATACATTAGTAACTTCTCCTTCATAACTATAAAACATTCCCTATTTCAACTACTATTTATCTGCAGCTCGGCATGATATGTCATATGTAGTACTCCTGTGTTCACAGAAAAATATCCTTCTACCTTTTCACTACTTTTCTTCTATTTCATCACTACAGCTAAACAAAGCTCACATTTACATAGAATTAATATTCTCAGGTCTTAATTCTGCTCTTCCTAATGGTATCCATGCAGCCATAAATTACATTTTGTTTCTCAGTGCTTCAATCTATCTTCTCAGTTTTACTTTTCCAGCTGCCATTCATAGAGCTTTATCTCCCCTGTTTTCTGCTTCTCTACAAGTACAATATTTCCTCTCACTCAAAATAAGTATGCAAAATGTCAACGACTAATTGTCTTTGTTTATGAATTCTCTGTGCAAGAATTGCTGCATTTTATGTGTAAAATGTTATCTATATGCAAAATAATTAGCTCTTTAAAAGCTATTTGTTCTAACTATACAATTTACCATATTATGTAAATATTGCCTTTCAAATGCACATGTATATGTGATTAGTATAACCCTTGATATCTTATAGGTTCATAGGTTCATAGGAGGTGACGAGTCTAGTAGCCATAGAGCCTTTGCAAGCTTAGAAATTTTAAACCCAAGTATCCCCATTTGTTCTTTTTAGGGTAGTTCGCAGAATGAATTTATGAACAGAGTTGATATGTGATCAACACCTGCTACTCCTGTCCATGAGGGGAATGGCTGCCATCCCAGAAGCAAATTTGCAGTCTCCCAGCCAATTATCTAGGCTACATTTGAAAATGGTCAAAGAGGAGCTCTGTTTTAAATGGACAGGGAATCTATTCCAGATAAGCAGCAGTCTCTGGGAGACATATCTGTCTCTTCAACATGATCTGTTAATGTCACAACTTAGGTTGATATCCCTAGAGTGAGTGACTCTTGAGCCATTTGACTTGCAGATACGCAGCATTTCCATTAGGGCAGGGTTGGAGATTTCCCTATAGGCCAGGCACAAGTCACCTCTCAGTAGTCTATAAGATACTGAGTAAAGTGCTGGGGTTTCAGCCTGCTCAGGTAGGTCAAGGTTTGGAGTCGCTGTATTTTCTTAGTGAGAAACTTCTGAGGCCTGTCCAGCTACTGCAGGTGTCTAGTGATGTACATGCAAAAGGGTGCATTATACTTTATTAATGGTTTGATGAGGGTCGAGTACAGTGGAGTCATAATATCACTTGACCTGGATGCTATGCCCTTCCTTATGAAGTGTACCATGTAGAAGGCTTCCCTTACCACTGTGGAAACTTGGCAGTCAAAGTTCAGATTGCTATCAACCTGCCTTCCCAAGTCTTGCACCACTGGGTTGGATCTCAGATGGGTGCTGTCAATATTTTAATTTGTAGGGAATTTCATTTTACCAAAGGGAATAATAATGTATTTTTTTGCATTTAGTTTTAGACCATGGCTTTGGCACCAGTCATTTGTTTGTGTTAGCCCTTCCTGTAATATGTTGACATTGTTGGGGACTCAGTGATTGCTCCCAGTTTGCAATCATCAGCAATCTTGGTGAGCCAAAGGCCATTTACTTTGACCTGAACTTCTGACAAATAGATTCCAAACAGTAACAGGCCCAGCACAGACCTTTGTGGTACTCCACTAGTGACAGGTCTACTGGTGGAGGTGGAGTCACCAGTTTCAACAGAGTGTGTTTTGTCGGTGAGCCAATTGGCTGCCCATCTAGTAATGTAAAGGTTAATCCTTATCTGACAGAGTTTCTCAATAATGCCAGTGTGTGGAATTGTGTCAAAAGCCTTGCCAAGTCTGAAATAGGCTGTGTGCACTGTCTTACCTTTATCCATGGCTTTGCTGACATTCTCAAAGATGTCTACCAGGTTTATTTGGAGATTATGGGTAGTATTCATAGTCCGACTGTTTACAAATGTGCAAGGGCTAATGGCAAAGATTGCCGTTACGCCTTTATGTCAATGTGCTGAGTATTACCAAATAGTTCTTACTATGGGAAAGTTAAGTGCTTCACAGAAATACCCACAACAGACATGCTTGCTTGAAAGATTATAAAATGGAGTAAAAGTAGTCAGTTATGTGGGATGGAAGTCACAAGAGTATAAAAGTATGATTTATTTTGGCTATTTTTTTTTTTTTGTAACTGATAAGCAAGTGCAAGCCTGTGCAAGTCTGACTATGCCAGTGAGAATCATGTTAAAAAAATGATGGTCAGGGCAGCTGTCTAGAAGTAAGCTTACCAAGCTATAAGGCATTATTTAGTGAATGCAACAGTGTCCTTATGTGGACACACTGATTAGTCTTCTATAAGGTTATAAATGAGAAGATAGGAAAGCTAGTAGTGAGGAAGAAAAAGGCAAGGGACACACTGGAGGAAGGCATCAGATTGTATTGGAGGAGGTAGGAGATAAGGGTCACTATATTTTTGTAGAGAATATACATACCTCTTTTTCACAATTTTTTTTATGTAATAGGGATGTTGTTGAAAGAACAGTGGAAGGGTATATGGAAGAGATGTTTGGAAAGCGCTAAGGAATAGACACAATATATAAGATCGACAGGAACACTACAATGGGCTGATATTGATGGGGATTACAAGGCATACAGATAGCAGACAGACACAAAAGAGGATAAGGAGGTCTGGGGCACTGGTCTCATGTTGCTCCAGTGCACCTTTAGTATCCCTCCTCTGCAACTGCATCACAGAGCGGGGGCAATTAGGATCTCAATTTTTCCCCTTGTTATGGACTTGTAGAGTGGGACCCTAGTACTGTGGGCTTGGAGGCCTCCTGTGGCTCAAAAGTAAAAGCTGGCTGGGTCAGAGAGTCTTGTCCCTGCTGGAGGAGGCCTTGTATAGTTTGAAGGCATCTCTTCACTGACCACAGGTAGGCAGAGGGAGGTGGAGAGTTATGCCCTTACCTGGGATGCACATTGCTGGGCTGGCATTTTGAACTCTGGACCTGTGGAAAATTAATATAAAATAGAAAAAAAACAAACAAGTCATACGCTATTTACATTTTCCATTTTACTGACAGTAAAAAATAAACATGTATTGGTCTATTGAAGAGCATAGTTCAGAGTCCATCTCTTCCTTTAAAATTGGAGTAATAAATGAATATCTCCAAAAAGGGAGCAATTATTTCATTTAACAGTATATACAAAATAAACTTATCAAAGCAATGTATAAGTTGTTGAGGAAATATACATTTCTGAAATGATTCTACCAATTCTTGAAGATTTATTATGATTATTTTAATTTAAGTGAAATTTCCTTTAAAGGAAATGTATTTAAGTACTCTATCTTTATAAAGTTCTGAAGAAATTATTTTAGAAACATTTTATCAAAATGTGCTGTTATATTTACATTAAGGGGGTTATCTTGTGTTACTTCTGGATTTAGAGATATGCACTGTTGCCTAAATGCATCTAAGATTAGTCCATTATCTGTATATTTTTATTATTCTAACACGCTGTATTTCCATTCTGTGACTAGATTTGGACTGCATCCTTATTCTTTTAGGTAAGTTATGCGTGTATTTAGATGACATATTTAGATTACATAAAATATGAAGCTAGTTCCAGTTTTTCTAGAGTTAAGGCCATTTTATGTGATAAGAGTCCAGAATATTTCTTAAAGTTAGATCTAGATTCTCATATGTTAATCTGAATATTCAATAAATTATTGCTCCCCCACAAACTTTCAATTTCTTTTTATACCATACCAGAGACTTACCGTAAATGTAGGCTTTTAAAAGAACCCTAAATCATAACCTTACTAATTTCACCAGAATTGCTAGGTTGTATATGGGATTAATTTTCTGAAAGTAACCTGGTTTTAAACTATTTTTATGTTAGCAAAATAAGAAGGAGTTCTATTAATCAACATTCATTTATTTAAATTGTTGAAATCTTTAAAAAAGGCATTGTGCTCTGAGATGAAGCAAAGAGTTATATTAAAGGTCATTGTTTTGAATATCATATCATATGAAATGAAAATCTTATCAAATCAGGCAGTATCATTAGTGCAACATGTAGTATACTCAACTTTGGTGCAGAAGCCTGTGAGTTCTATTCCCACACCAGACAGATGGATCGCTGACTCTGCAGTGCAGCATATAGGGGGTGATGTACTCCTGAATATGTCATTCTTTGGATGAGATATTAAACTGAGGTCCCATCTAGTTGATTAGTGGTAGCTTAGGTCAGTGTAAAAGATCCCATTGCACCAGTCGAAGGGAACAGAAAAGATGCTCCAGATAAACTTTCACTAATAGTATAAATATTGCCTTAGGTCTCCACTGAAAACAAACCACTAGCTTAATGGAACTAAACAGGTCAAAAAAAGATCTTCTTCTTTTTCTTTTGGCTGCTCCCATTAGAGGTCACCACAGCAGATCATCTGTTTCCATTTCTTGTTGTCCTCTGCATCTTGCTCTGTCACACCAACCACCTGCATGTCCTCTCTCAGTACATCCTTAAACCTTATCTTAGGCTTTCTTCTTTTCTTTTTACCTGGCAGCTCCATCCTTAGCATCCTTCTCTCAATATACCTAGCATCCATCCTCAGCATATGTCTAAACCAATGCAATCTCATGTCTCTGGCTTTGTCTTGAAACCATCTAACCTGCGCTGACCCTCTAATATACTCATTTCTAAGCCTGTCCATCCTCATCACACCCAATGCAAATCTTAACATCTTTTAACTCTGCCACCTTCACCTCTGACCCCTATCTTTTCATCAGTGCCACTGTCTCTAACCCATATAACATAGCTGGCCTCACTACCATCTTGTTGAACTTCCATTTCACTCTTACTGGTACACGTCTGTCACAAATCACTCCTGACACTCTTCTCCACCCACTTCACCCTGCCTGCACTCTCTTCTTCATCTCCCTTCCATTGTCACAAAAAGATAAATAAATGAATAATGAGTAATATCCAAGGTATTTCTCATGAAAAACTAATCTTTTAAACAAGTAACACAAATCAGTTACTACAAGCTTTATCTGGGGGAGTTAGTATTAATTTTCTAGGAATAGTAGATGCTGAACTGCTCAACAAACAATTAAAATATCCTGTTATTATTAAAATACCTTTTGCATTGATAAGCTAGCCTGACTCCTATCCCAGGAAACTAGCACACATTAGGTAAAGTCTAAATATGTATTATTATATTTTGTAAACACCAAAGTTATTAGGCTTTCTTGATCTTCAAATCTCTGCATAATATGATGCATTCATATACTTCGCATAAGATCATATCCCTTCTCTATCTGGTCTTCAAAGCTGATTGAGCTAAAGCTACATATTAAGTTGGATTCTATATTTTTTTCAGCATTTATGAAAAGAGTTTCTTGGAGGATTATTGTTTTTGATTTATTTGTGCTAAGATACTTTAACAGGCATCCACTTTTCTTAGAGTTGTTTTTAAATGTTGTCTATAAAATGATTATGTCCACTTTGACAAATTTAAGAAATGTATCTCTGAAAAAAAATGAATGCAGACAAAAGAGGCTTCATATATTCAACACGACAATATAAAAAGAATAGTAATATTTACTGATATTTTAAACAAAAAATAAGCACAAGAAGCTTTTTTTATTAGCCTGCATATATTCTACTTACTTGTTTAAAACACTGAATGTATTCAAATGTCCCTCTCAGTTGTTTTCCCATATAGGAAGTATCTATAAAGATACTAAAACTTATATCAAATTCGGGCCAATCTCATCAAAATTAATTCCCCTTAATGGAGGTACAAAACAAGGCTGTCTCTTGCCTCCAATTATTTTTGTCCTAGCCATTAAAATCCTTCTAAGCTCTATTCGATCAAATTCAAAAATCAAAGCTATCAAATTAAATGTTCACTATAATTCTATTCTATTTTTTTGCATTTGATATAATGTTAACTTTACTAAATTCTGAAGAATCATTGAGAGACTTATCTTTCACTATTAATTAAAAAAATGAAATGCCATCAGGTCTCTAGTTAAATAACTTAAGTATTTTTTTATAAATAAAATAAAACATTTACAAATGTCTCATTGTAATTTTTTTGGTAAAGAGTTTCAAACTCTGTCATATTTAGGTTTTCCATTAAGAAATCCTTTGAAAAAATTAAAGATGCTAATTGTGAGAGAATTTTGATGACCATAACCACCAAACTGATGTCATTTGGAGTAAACGCATAACCTCTTTTGATGATAGATTTCAGTTAATAAAAATGGTTCACTCCCAAACATTTTTTGTATAATTCAAGCTTTAGCTCTGCATCTAAACCAGGATCACTTAAACATTAAAAAGTTACTTTTAAATTTTCTTTGGTTTCTCTACAAGCCCAGGATTGCTCTTACTTATAATCTTAGACCTTGGGAATTATGTAGCATCAACTTCCCAAGCATAAAATCATCATCATTCATCATTACCTTTTTCCCATTTACATGGGGTCAGGGTATGGTATTAACTGTCACCAACTCTCTCGATTCAGTGCCACTCTCCTGCCTTCTTCAACACTCATGCCTGACTGTCACAGATCTTCTTTCACACAATCCATCCACCTCTTTGCTGGATGCCCTCGCTTCCTCTTACATTCTTCCTGTCTGTCCCAAATCTCCCTCACCAGATTGTCTTTTGCTTTTCTACACATGTGCCCATACCATCGTAATCTGTTCTCTTTGATCTTTTCTGCAATAGGAGCTACTTTGGCTTCTGCTCTTATGTCCTCATTTCTTCGCCTGTCCCGCAGTGTGCATCCTACTACCTTTCTCAGGCACTTCAGTTCCATCACCTCTAGCTTTTTCAACTGTTCTGCCTTAACTGCCAAGGTTTCTTTACCATACAGTAGCACTGGTCGCACCACTGTCTTGTACACCTTACTTTTCAGCTTCTTTGGCATTCTTCTGTCATATACTACACCTGATACTCTATGCCAGTTGGCCGTAGCCCCTCTGATTCTAGCTTTGACCTCTTCATTCAGACTACCCTTATCCTCAACCACCCCTCCCAGATACTTGAAGCTGTTTACCTGTTCCACTATCTTCCCATCTATCTCTATTCTCAGTTTCTTCTGATTTCCCCAATCTGCTGCCATTACCACTGTCTTATCTGTGCCTAGTTTCATCCCATGTGCCTTCAGATGTGCATTCCATTCTCCTATCCTTTGCTGAAGTTCTAGATCAGAGTTTGCCTGTACTGCCACATCATCTGCATACAGCTGCTTTGTTGCTCTAACCCCTCCAACCTGTTTGCTGATGTAGTCCATTACCAGTATGAACAGCAGTGAGCTCAGAGCTGAACCCTGGTGTACACCCACTCTGACTGGGAACCCCTCAGTGAGGCCAAACACTGTTCGTACTTGAGTAACTGGGTCCTTGTACATAGCCTGTACTAATTCTACCAATGTTTCTGGGACTTCAAACCACTGCAGTACTGCCCAGATCAGCTTTCTTGGGACCTTGTCATATGCTTTCTCCAAGTCTAGGAAAGCCCAGTTTGACTCTCTCCTCTTCTCTAGTTTCTTCTCAAGTATCTGTCTCAAATGCAAACATCGGGTCAATTGTGCTGCATCCTGATCTGAATCCGAACTGTTCATCTCCCATCTTACCTTCTACTATTCTGCATATCCGTTTATCAATCACCCTCTCTAGAACTTTCATGCAATGTGGTAGGAGTTTGATGCCTCTGTACTGTCCACAGTTGTAGATGTCCCCTTTGTTCTTGTACACTGGCAGGAGTATGCTTATTCTCCAGTTATCCGGGATACTCCTTTCTCTCCACACTGCAATTAGTACCCTCAGGAGCCATTTCTCTCCTAGCTCACCCAGCATCTTTATCATATCTGCTGTGACCTCATCTGAGCCTGCTGCTTTCCCTGACTTCATTTTCCTTAGTGCTGCTCTTACTTCTTCTAGTAGGCTGTTTCTGTGGCAGTACCGCTTCTGTGGGATTTTCTTCATTCAGAAGCTGCTGGAAATACTCCTTCCATCTGCCTTTGATGTCCTGTGGGCTGGTAAGCAGGTTGTTGCTGGTATCCCTTATGAAGGGTGTCTGACTATCTTCTTTATCTTTCTGTCTTTGCCTTGCAACCTGGTATAGTTTCTTTGTGCCCCTTACTGAGTCACTTTCCAGAAGCTGATAGAGTGCCTCTGATGCCCTATTCTTTGCTATTGCAACTTCTTTCTTAGTTTTTTTGTTAGCCAACCAGTAGTCCTTCCTAGCTTGGTCAGTCTTTTCAATCTCCCACTTCTTCCTGCACTCCTTCTTTCTTTTGATTACTTCCTGCACTTCTACATTCCACCACCAGCTTTCCTTATGTACCTTATTTCCATACCTGGCTCGGCCACATATTTTTTCTGTAGTCCTAACACATGCTGGTTTTAGGCACTGCCACTCTTCTTCAACTCCACCTATTTCCTCCTCTTCTTGGGGTGCTAGAGCCCTGAGTAATTCCTTGAACTGCTGTACTTTCTCTCCAGTCAACTTCCAGGTCTTCAGCCTGGTCTCTGTTGACCTTAGAGTCTTCTCTGACCACTGATTGCAGCTGATTGTGGCAACTACTGGTTTATGCTGTGAACCAACTGTTTCACTGGGGATGACTTTGCAATCATGGATTCTACCCCAGTGCCTTTTCCTTACTAGGAGGAAGTCTACCTGAGTTGCATGTTGGCTACTCTTGTATGTGATCTTGTGACTGTCTCTCTTTCTGAACCATGTGTTGGCTACTATCAAGCCATTTGCCAGACAGAAGTCTAGAATGGCTTCTCCTTCTTTATTCCTATTGCTCCACCCATGTGGACCCAGGCAGTCCTCATATCCTGTTCTGTCTGTCCTGATATGTGCATTTAAGTCACCCATTATCAACACCAATTCATGTTGTCCTGCTTTATCTAGTAGGTCCTGCAACTGTTGTCTGACTGCACTCTTTTCCTCACTATCACAACCCTGCTGGGGGGCACAGGCTGAGATTATGAATACTGTCCTATCATTACACTGGAGTCTAATTGCCATGAGTCTGTCATTAATTCTGATGATATCCCCCACTGACTTACAAAGCCTCTGTCTCACCACAATTCCTACACCATTTCTAGCCTGTCCACCACCTGAGTAGTAGAGTCTTCCAAGCATAGAAATATATGGTAAAATGGCAGTCAGACTGGAAATGTCAATATATTCCACTTTTTCACATCAATAAAATGAAACTTAGTGTTTACTCTGTTAATATAATAAATACTCTGCTGTGGCTCTACATATTCAGCTATATACAATTCAGTATTTATTCTAAAACATAAATCAAGTACTGTTTAGTAAAGTAGACTTGAAGTTATCATCAGGCTAACTCCCTTTAGTATAGGAAAATAATTTTAAAAGAAATTGCCTACAAAAATTGATAACTGGAAAGATATAAATAACTTAGAGTCATATAATTGCCTTAAAGGGACAGGAATGAAATTAGTGCAATCATTAAGGATAGAATTCAAGAGGTATGGGAGGAGACTGAGTTGTGCCCTTTCCTTTCCTGATTGCTCTAAGTGGGAGGTGTGGGGTTGCCAGTCTCCTAATTGGTGGGTGTTGTCTTTCAATGGGTTGGTACAGTGTCATATTCCACACCTTGTGTAGGTGTAACAGTGAAAATAGTTCTGTATATCTTTATGCATTATGTATCTGTCAGAATAAGCAAACAATGAAAAGTACTTATCACAGAACTCTGGTATTTTATATCTTGAACTTTTTGAAATCCACTCAGCCACTTAGTCCGACTACCCCTACCCCCACTCTTCCCCTGCAGATCATTGTACCTGTGCCTGCAGTGTTATACAAAGTGGAAGATCATTGTCAGAGAATGTAGAAGGACCTCCAGCTCCTGGAAAAAGTCAGTATTTTTCCACTTTGAGCCAACAGTTGCCTGGTCCAACTTCTGCAATTATTACTCATGTACCAGATAGAGGAGGATCTTGGTGTCTTTATCTGATCAGTTTGCATCTCTAGCCTGGGCTTTAGCAGAGGCCATCCTTGTCAAATTCTAGAGCAGGACTGAAGTATATAAGCCTGATACAATGATAAACTGGTGTGAGGCATACCCTCAGGGGAGTGACATCTTTATGCCTAACCCATACAGCCATAAAGGAGTAGTTTCTTTATTTCCAGAGCTGTTGTTTTATCCACTATATAAAGCAGAGCCAGAGCCAGCACTAGGTGACCTAGGCCTGCTGGCTGGGAAGGGCCCCTGCTGGATGAGAAGGGCCCACTGGCCAGGGGGACTACCACAACATTTACTTTTTAATAAAAATTAATTAATTTCTTTAAGGGCATTTATCTTTTAGAATGCCTGTCATATGTCCACCCTTACCTGCCATTGCTTGCACAGACAAACCACACACCAACTGTTGAGGCGTCTATTCCGCATCTGTACACAGATATTCCTACGTCTTATTGTCTGTGGGATAAAGCATGAGCACACGACTATTTCTAATGGTGCTGAATGTTTTGCAGATATGCAGGTGGTCCACCAGAGTGGGGTCTGACAACACCTTGTATACCAAGCATAGATCTCCCTTCAGTAGTCTGTAGGAGACAGAATACAGGGATTGGGCCTTGAGGTGATCTGCACAGGATGTCATTTATGCCCTGTATTCTTTTAGTGAGGAACCGCTGTAGATGTTCCAGTTGTTAGATATGCCTGGCTAGGTATATACTAAAGTGGGCATTGTACTCAATGATAGGTTTGATGAATGTTGAATATATTGGAACAATGAATTACTTGCACTTAAATGCCATACCTTTATATATAAGTTGTGCAACATAGAAAGATTTCCTCATTACTGTAGACATGTCAGTGATAAGATTACACTCTATGTGTGTGCCCAAGTCTCTGACTACTGGATCAACTCTTGGGGGGGGGGTGTTGTCAATATGATAGTTACCAGGGGTGGATGATTTCCCAGAGGATACTATTATTCATTTCTTGGTATTTAGTTTTAGTCCGTACCTCTGACTCCAGTTGTTTTTCTGTAACAGTTCTTCCTTGAGGACATTTGTGTGAGTGGGGGAATTCAATGACAGCTCCTAATTTGCAATCATCTGCAAATTTAGTCAGCCAGAGGCTATTTTCATTAGCTTTGACTTCAGAGAAGTAAAGGCCAAAAAGGATCAGTCACAAGACTGATCCCTGAGGAACTCTGCTTGTGACTGGCCACTTTGTAGAAGTGAACTCCTCAAGTCTAACTACCTGGGTCCTCTTTGTGAGCCAGCTGGCTATCCACTGGATGACCTATTGGTTTGTACATAACCTTTTGAGTTTGTCAATACTACCCAAGCGGGGTATTGTGTCTAATGCCTTGGCCAGGTCAAGTGGGCAGTGAACCATTTTGCCTTCATCCATTGCTTTGGTGACCTTTTCAAAGAAGTCAACCAAGGTAAGAAAGCATGACCTGCACCTGATGAAACCAAATTGGGCTGGGTCCAGTACCTGGAGCCTTCCTATGTCATTAGTGATCATTTCCATGATGATTTTTTGCATGGCTTTGCATATGAGACTAGTGAGTTTTATGGGTCTGTAGTTTCAAGGGTCTGTAGATTGCCTGCCCTTGTGCAGAAGGATGACTGTTGTTCTGCATTCATTAGGTGCAAAGCCTGTTTAGAGGCTGTAGTGAAACAGCAGTTCCAGAGGTCTGATACGTCATGTTTTGGGCTATTTAGAAGATATCCTTGGATATTGTCTAGGCCCAATGATGCAGTGCTCTTGGCCTTAGAGAGAACATTAAGGACCTGTTCCCTAGTGATGACAATGATGGCATTTCCTCAGGGAAGGTTGAGGAGGGAGACAGGGTAAAGCTGAAGCTGAATTTGTTGGCCAGTATGTTTGCCATATCTTCTGGATCAGTATAAGTGAATCCATGTGCAATGAGGTCTGCACACAGTTGGATATTGCATTTGAGTTTGAGGACACAGTTAAAGAATGCCTTGTGTTTTTTCTTGGCCTAGGGGGCCAAATTTATCTAAAATTTGGCTTTGGTAGACTTTATTTGTCCTCAAGGTTGTCTGTTTAGTTTAATTAGAGTAATTTTATCCTACTGGGTGCTACACCAGGGTGGCTTGTTTTTTGAGTTAGTTCTATACTTCTTCCTGGTGGTTACAGCTGACTCTCTGCAGCTAATAACATATTACCATATCCTGTTTTTTTGGCTTCTTTATACTGGTTATTGCTTCTACCAATTTATATGTAGCACTTTTTATTGCCTGCTACATACTTTTTACTGTATTTTATTGCTATTAACTAATCTGCATGGTTAAACTAAAATTGTCTGCCTTACAGGGCCAAGTTTTTTACTGGCACACTGTTTGTAAAGCTTTATAGCTAGTTTCATTGTGTGAAAGGTATTAACAGGAAATTTTCTGTATTTGTTAAGCACCTATTTGGTTGTTCTGATTTCCAGCCAAGGAGTGTATCATATAACTGATTTGTTTGCAGTTAAAAGCATTCTGTAGAGTTTCCTTGCTCCATTATCTGTTTAAAAACTTTCACTTTGTGGCTCACTGCTGTTCTTCTGCTGTGATAAACATATCTGTAGTGTTTACTGACTAAAAGAGTGCAGGCTAATAGCGTTAGTACTGTTCCTCACCCTCCCTCCCTGTTCGTATCTTGCTGTTATACATGGTGGCTTTGCGGTTGCCCGCCCCTACTGTAAATTTGATCTGGGACTCTCCTCCCAGTCTAGTCTCATTAGCTCATTCTACCTAATACAGAGAGAACATCTGAGAAGGCCAACCCACTTAGTCTCTTTCTTTCTGTTCCTCCTTTCTCCCTAAAAAAATTGCCTGAATCTCCTTGTGTTCTAACTGTGCTTTTCAAACATTTTGGAAATATTGAGTATATTTTAGTGCATTTACTAAAACTGTATTTGCCTTACTATTGCTACAACTTAAGTGCTCTAGGTTGCACTGCATCTGAATTGTTTTTAATGTGTTTTAGCTGCTTTTCTGTATATATAGGCTTCTCTGTATATGTAGACTAGCTACTTATTCTACTGTATTACTGCCTCTTAAATCGTTTTTCAGTTGTGCACGTGTCTTGCTTCATTTAAAAAGTTTTAAATTGCTAATTTTGTAGAGTTTTAATTGCATTTACTGTTTAGGACTGCACACTCAATTACATTAGCCTTGTCTGTGTTTATTTACTGTATTATTGCATTGTTAAGCCTGTTTTAACCAAAAAACAAACAAAAAAATACTATTTGTTTGCTCATTTCCCACCTTTCCTAGTGAGTATAGTCCAGATTCCAGACTTTGCTGGTTTCAGGACTTTATTTTCTGTGTTCAGAGCTATAAAGACCTTGCTGTGATAGAGGGAAGTCCTACTGCTTACCAGTGGGAGTGGTGAGCATTGTACTGCCTATCTAACACTAGAGAAGTTATTTCCAGATCTGAAATTGTAATTTTATTAGCCTTTTTGGGCTGATTTCTATACCTTTCAACTTTCTGGCTTAAAAACGTGTGCATTTGCGCATTTTTCACATCGTGCAGCACTGTGGGGCTACAGTTAAACTATTCCAGGTGCCAGAATGTCTGCTCTTCAAAATTTCCCTTTGAACTAGCTTGTTTCTAAGTAGCATCACTACAATCTGAACCCCTGTGACTAGCACTTGCTCTATAACTTGCTGGAAAGCACTAGGAAGCCTTAAACTGATACAAGCACTCAACTCTCCTTGTTAATATGGAGAAATTAATCATAGGCACTAAACAGCCTATAACTGCAAAGTACCTTGCAAAGGTAAGGGAAAACAGCTCTTGTACTTTACAAAAAAAAGCACCTAAACAGGCATGTCCAAGGGTCAGCTTCCAATGATTTCTCCTGTTCACCTGGTGAATCTGGACATACTGGGGCAATGCAGCAACTGCCTCATGTACACAGACAACCCTTTCCTTCTACCACCCAACACTACAACCTGTGAGAGATGCTCTTACATAGTACAAACACCTTTATTCAGGCCACTTAAAATGATCCACTGTACACAAAATGAGTCAGCAATCCAACAATCCAAAATGGTAAAATTATCCACAGAATATGTCAAGCGCTTTCGTCGATAGACTTCATCAGAACAATTAATAGTAGGTACTAACACCATTTTTATATGTACCTAGTACCATCAATTGAAAAGAACCAATTCAAAATTAAAGTGACAGTCCTGTCCAAAAGACACTTCTCTGTCTTACTTAAATTGAAAACTTTTGACTTATACTCACTAATCTTACGATAAATCTCTTGAGAGCATACATTTTCGAAAGAATTTAATAGAGGGTGTAGTGGAGGGTTGAAACAACTCTTTTTCTTAACACAAACATTTGTTCTTTCCTTAGTGTGTTGTGAATCTTTAAATAAGAATTTTAAATTTAACTTCCTCACAAACAATTTTAATTCAATTAATGTGTCACAAATATTTTCCTTAAAAGCTGGAACAAATTTAACCCCCTTCATAAGCAAATGAAACAGGTCTCTATTAATTTCAACCAAATGTTAAATCCCCTATAGGTGTAAACTAAACCATTGTTTTGAACAACAATTGTTTCATCTGTTCCTGGGTCAGAACAATTAACATTATCTAAACCTGATGGTAACTGTTCTTTTTCCACACGTTTTTATTTTTGTAGCTGTTCCATCTCCCACCCCCGCCTGTTGCCCCTAAAAAACTACTATTGTCTTCCCTATGTTTGTATTTGCCCTGGAGCCTTGCTGATCTTCTAAGGGGGAGGGGGGGTAGTCAGAATCATATGTGTTATTAATATTGTTTAATCTACCACCTTGCATAGCCCTATAATGGCTCCCTTCATTATCAAGCTGTCTATCAAGTAGTTCTTCTCCTTCCAAATATGCTTTAGGGAGTGGGTATGCAAGGTGGTTTTTATACTCATATTCATCCCTTGACAACTTCTTCTTTTTCCTCTCTATGTTAACATTCACTTCATTTTCTACTTTGTCAAATAAAACATTATACTTATGGTTATATCTATCAAAATCATTGTCCATTAAAATCAAGCTGTTCAATTCATCAACATCTTTTAAATACTCAGAAATTTGCTTGTTGTTAATTTTTATAATAAACTCAATTAGTTCCAACCCGTGTCTGTCAAACATTTGTCTTTTGGACAGGTTCAGAGGTAACACCGATATCAGGTTCATGAAACCTGATAAGGGAGGGGGCATGGTAATAGCAAACACAGAGGATTATAACAATAGAATCTTTAGCATGTTGCAAGATGAAACAAAATATGAATGTGTTTCTAGGAACGAAATTAACATTTCTTACAGAAAGATTAGATTGCTGTTGGAGGATTCACTATACCAAGGTGCAATTCATGAGGAGATATTCAATTTTTTGAATGTTGAACATCCTACTATCCCCATAGCCTTTGGTATTCCTAAAACACATAAGGATGTTTATGACCCCTTACAGGCTCATAATTTCTGGCCCGAACAGTATTACCTACCCATTAGGAGTATTTATTGACCGTATGGTCAGAGAGGCATTGGTACCTATTGACCATATTTTAATTGACTCATGGGATTTTCTCAGGAGGATTAAGGGACAGTACTACGACAAAAATGTTTGTTTTTCCACCATAGATGTGGTTGACCTTTTTACCTCAATACCACATGACAAGGGGCTTGAGCTCTTTTATGATGTTTTGGTGGAACAAACTAGTTTGAGTCACAGTATGATCAACTTCATTCTGGAATTGATGGAAGTGATTCTTAAAAACAACTTTTTTTGTTTTGGTGGTGAGTTTTTCCGACAAACAAGGGGTGTAGCCATGGGAAACAGTTGTGCCCCACTGTTTGCCAACCTTGTTATGTTTAAATGGGAAACGGAGTACATTTTTGGGTCACCTTACAATGGAAATTGGTAAATTTACCTCAGATTTTTGGATGATGTTTTTATTTTGTGGAAGGGTGGTGACTTACATGATACATTCTTGGATTATTTGAATGGAATTTGTGATTATTTTAAATTCACTGGTGACAGTGGAAATTCTTCCATCGATTATTTAGACGTGAAACTAATGAAAGAAGAGAGTACTAACAGTTTCACTTCATGTGTATATCGAAAACCAACATTTTCCAATGACTATTTGGAATTTTCAAGTAGCCACCCCATATTTGTGAAGAGGAACATAGTAAAAGGGCAAATGGTGTGAGTTGCCCGTATGTGTTCAAATTTTGATCTATTCAAACTAGAGGTGGAAAAACTGGTCAACATGTTTGGGGCTCGAGGTTACCCATTGAGTTTTATTAACAACATAAAGGACCAGGTGTGTTTCGAATGGGGTACTAGATTTAAACCACTATTAGGTGAAGATGAGGAGAAGGTTAGTCAAGATATACGTGTAGATATAGATTTTACACAAACCATGGTATTAACCTATGGTGAGACATCACAATGTGTTAAAAATATAATTAAAAACAACTGGACGATGTTTAAAGGGAATACGGAGTTGCTTAAAAATATTGGGGATAGTCCTCAATTTACATATCGGGTGAATAGGAACCTAGAGAACCTTTTAGAAAATCCAACATCTGATAAAAGAAGTCTTAGAAGAGGTACTCACAAATGTGGGGCCTGTGATTATTGTAAATTTATCATTGACATTCCCTCTGTTTCACTTGGACCTAACCAAACAATAGTCAACTTTGTGGCAGGTACATGTACCTCTCAGGGCTTAATATATTTAGCCGTTTGTCAGACCTGTGGTCACTTTTATGTTGGAAAAACAGAAAGGCGTTTGAGTAGGGGAATATACGAGCACATGTATAGTATTTTGAAAAAGGATGACAACAACGCCCTATATAAACACACTAAAGTTAGCCATGCTGACCATTTTTTTAGATTTGGTATTTTGGAAATTGTAAGTAAGAACTTTAGGAGGGGTGACTGGGGAAATCAGTTACTTCGGGCTGAGGTTAGATGGCAGCTGAGGTTAAATGCAACAGTTCCCCCAGGTTTAAACGAACACATCAGCTTAAAACCTGAATTGAGATATCGAGCAACACAGTTTTGATACTGGTTTTAACTTTTCATTCAACCTTGACAACCTCAGTTTTTTAAAAAAAACTTCATTTTTTAAAAAACTTCATTTTTCAGAATAATACATTTTTTATTAGAAAGATTTTTTTATTAAAAAGATTTGTATAATTGAATGAATGTTTTATAAGATAAATAGTTTTGTTTGGGGAGTTTAAGTTTTTAAGGTTAAAAACACACTGTCACTTTAATCTTTAACTTTAATTTTGAATTGGTTCTTTTCAATTGATGGTACTAGGTACATATAAAAATGGTGTTAGTACCTACTATTAATTGTTCTGATGAAGTCTATCGGCTTGACCTATCCTGTGGATTATTTTAGCATTTTGGATTGTTGGATTGCTGACTCGTTTTGTGTACAGTGGATCATTTTAAGTGGCCTGAATAAAGGTGTTTGTTATATGGTGGTCATAGGTTTTTGGCTCAAGGAGTGGTTCATTGGATGTTATTAGTGGTTGTTGCCACTCTTTTACACACCTTTTTGGTATGCTCTTACATAGCCAAACTGGAAGCAAAGCTCTCTCCAGCCAAGATTGTGCTAGACAGTCAAGAGGAGAAGGTTAACACCTGCACTACACCTCAAGCAACACATAGCCCTTCAAAACCCACACCATCAACACCCACACATAGCAACCCTAAACCTACATATGCGGAGGCCCTTAAAATTAACATGCCCAAGCAACAAGGACCTCTGAAGCTGAAACACAAACAAACACCAGTCACAAGCAAAGTGACACATAGCTCACAACACTAGTGTGCCACCCAACAACAGTCCCTAAGGCAAGACAATGTACCCAACACTTTAGCCATAGGTGACTCTATAGTCAGGCATACTGATGTCCCACTCACCAGGCTGAACAAGGGGAAAATTACAGTCAGCTGCTTGTCGGGTGCCAGGATCCGCCACATAATGCATGCACTCAAGTCACTCCACAACAAGTACAAATACGACTCTGTCATTGTCCATGTTCGAGTGAATGACTCCCTGGACTACATGAAAAGAGACATGGAAGAGCTCTCGGATCATGTGGCCCAGGCAGGTATGACCCTAGCCCTGAGTAGCATCCTGCCTTCACCCAGAATGATACCACAGTATAAGGACAAAGTGATTGACTTCAACAATTGGCTAAGCTTCTGATGTCATTCAAAGGGGACCCAGTAACTGTCTGCCTTGGATGACATGATCGACAAACCACAATGCTTTGCCAGAGACAGTCTGCACCTGTCACCCCTGGGATTCAGGTTACTGGCTAAAGCTCTTGCCAACCCTATAGTTCCTTTTTTAGGCAAGGTTCAAAGGACAAAACCACCACTGTAACAGATACAAGCATGCAAAATCTGAAGGTAATGCTACTCAATGCTAGAAGTCTAAACCTCAAAATGCACTCTCTCGAGGCACTCTTAAAAATGGAGAACATCGATATCTGTGCAGTAACTGAGACCTGGTTCAAGGCTCCAGAGAGCACCCTTGCAATATCAGGCTACAACTCTTACCACACTTCAGCCATCAAACCAAGAATGAAACACTATAGGTGGAGGAGTGTCCATATTCACCAAGGATATTCACATCTACAGGCTAGTTGCCCAACACAATGCATCTGAAATTCTTCCGGTGCAACTAACACTAAGTAAGTCTGAAATCCAAATTGTAGCTTGCTACAGATCCTAAACCATGCCCCAAGATTCTCACTACACCATTCTAAACATACTGGAAAATATTAAGATACAACCAAACACCCTAATACTGGGTGATTTCAACTACCCTGCCATTAACTGGGAAAACTACTTGGGTACCAACACCTTTTCTCAATGGTTCTTAGAATTCATAAATGCCAATGCTCTGGATCAACTAATTGATTGTCCCATCAGGGACTCCAATATCCTAGACCTGGTCATTACCAACATGGGAGATAGATGCTCCACACAAGTGGCTACCCCATCATTGGTCAGGTCTGACCATAACCAAATCACCCTTGACATCCACATCACCCCCACCCCCCAGTAAGGAAACCCCCATAAAAAACTTCTCCAAAGTCAACTTCATGCTACTCAAGTCAGAAGTAACAAACTTCATGACACCCATGCAGACAGCAGCAGAAAGTTTGACTGCTGAATCCTATACTAAGACACTGTAGGAGCACATCCACTCATGCATGAATCATGCCATCCCAAGTAGAACCAAGATGTTCTCCTTCAAAAAAAGTAAGCCAATCTGGTGGTCTCCTGCCATAAACAAACTATACATCAGAAGGAAGAAACTGTTGCAGAAAAGAGGAAAATCCCAGGATGCAAAAAACTCCCTTACCAGCCTCAGTAAGAAGCTGAGATCCCTCATAAAACCCACCAAAGTTAGCTACGAAAATAAAATTGCCAAACATTCCAAAGACAACCACAAGGCATTCTATAGTTATGTCAAGAATCTAAATGGCAATGCTCAGATCTGCTGTGAGCTACAACAGAATGACATTAAATAGACTGATCCCAAGGATATTGCCAATATCCTGGCAGATCAATTTAGTGCCAACTTCACCCCCTCTCACCCCTAAAGGTCCCATCTCAATACCAAAAGATTGCCAAATTATGTTAAATACGGCCACACGGGTAGAAACCACACTCTCCAAAGCTAAGAATACAGCATCCATGGGACCAGATGACATCCCAGGATGTGTATTACATAAACTACAAAATGAGCTGACACCTCACCTAAGTGATATGTTTAATCATAGCCTAACTTCAGGCTTCGTGCCCACTGAGTGGCGCACAACTACAGTTATTCCACTCCACAAGGGGGGATCCATCTTGGATCCTGGGAACTACTGTCCCATCAGTCTGACAAGCGTGATCTGCAGGGGCATAGAATGCATTATCATGGAACTTATAAACAAAGGCAACCTTCAAACACTGGGCCCCACACAATTTGGGTTCGTGAAGGGCCGATCTTGTCTCCTGAACCTGATTGACTTCATCAAATCAGTCTCCAGAGCTTTGGATGAGGGTAAGGCAGTCCACACAGCTGATCTGGACCTCACCAAGGCCTTCAATACCATCCCCCACTCTGGAATCATAGCTAAACTTCCTAAGCTGGGCATAAATCCCTACGTCACTTGATGTGTTGCCAACTGGCTTATTGACAGAACCCAGACTGTAAAAGTAGCCAACTCCAAATCCATCCTCAGACAAGTGATGAGTGGAGTACCTCAGGGTTCAGTCCTGGGACCGCTCTTGTTTGGCATCTACTTCTCTGACGTACATGACAACACTAACGGGACTCTGGCTAACAAAGTTTGCAGATGACTGCAAACTGGGAGCCATTATTGAATCCCCAAATTATGTGGATATTCTACAAAATGGCCCTACAGAAACAGATGCTTGGTGTCAGAGCCATGGGTTCAAGCTTAATGCCAAGAAATGTATATTTATCCCCTTTGGGAAAAACCATGTACCCATGAATTGCCACATAGGTGGCAGTACACTAAACACTGAAAGTGTGATGAGAGACTTAGGGACACAAGTGGACAGTGGTCTCACCTTCGATAACCACATTGCCACAACAGTCAGGAAATCCTTCCATGTGGCACACCTCATCACTAAGGGCTTTTCATCCAGAAAAAAGGAGGTCATTGTCCCACTGTACTCATACCTCATTAGACCCATTATAGAGTACAATGCCCCTTTTGGTATGTACCACACAAGACATCTGCAACAGCTGGAAAGGCCGCAGAAATTCCTCACTAAAATAATCACAGGCCTAAAGCAGATGCCCTATACAGAGCATCTAAAAAAACTCCAGCTATACTCTGTGGCATATCGTCTACTCAGAGGCAATCTCTGCTTAACATACAAGGCCATGTCAAACCCTGAGCTGTTGGACATGCTCCACTTAAAGAAATCCCAATCTCTCAGATCCACATGCTCCAGGGATCTAAACCTTGTCATCACAATGAACAAAACATTCTGGAGGGATAGGTTCCTTACCCAGAGACTCCGCATACTCTGGAATAGACTGTCCATATATGTCAAGCAGAGCGCATCCTTGGCCCTCTTCAAAAGGAACCTTGATGATTGGATGGGAGATAGGAAATTCACCCCAGGGATCACGTCAGTCACCCTGCTAGACAGGGGTCCAGGGAAGTAAATACTGTGGGAAGAAATATCCAGGGAATTGTTATGGCTAAGCTTGTATAGGCCCTAGGGCTGATAGCCTATTACCAACCTATGAACCTATTGTATAGGGTTTCTTTGAACAGTTCTGCATAGGCAGCAGTGTTCTCAGGGTTTGTGGGGCTTGAAAGTTTCGTAGGTTAGAGTAGTTCCTGAGTATTCCATGGTTAGCTGGTGTTCCAGGTTTTATTTTTACTTCAAAGTTGTCAATTTTGTAGTCTGATCTTACCAGAGAAGACATTACAATAGGGGGTGTGCAGAACTCTCCTATATTAGTGAGGACCAGATCCAGTATGGTTGCAGCCCTGGTTGGTGTAGTGACAATCTGGTCCAGGGAGTTTGTGTTTACAAAATCCAGGAATCTCTGTGCCTGTACATTTTGTGTTGTATATGATTCCCTGTTAATAGTGAGGTAATTAAAGACACCCATTAATATTGTATTGGATTGGATAATGAGTGTTTCCAATAAGTTTAAATACATGCTCTGGGTTTCCTGGGTTATACAGGGGGTACCTATAGCTTGCAAGGAAGTGGTAATGAATTTTGCCTATGGTGATTTGAACATGGAGAAGCTCAAATGTTTGACCAGCCTTCAGGTATATTTATTTTTGACATAAACTGAGATACCTCCACCTGTTGTCCCTGTCTGTACAGTAGTTGGTGTAAATGTGTGGAAGGCATTATAACCTTTCTTGGCACTGTGACCTCAATGGCTTTAAACCATGTCTCAGTGACTGTACAGATGTCAGGGTGAAGAAAGCTTCTAGGGAGGGGAGTTTTTTTTTTGTTTAGACTCCTAGCACTGACCAGTGATTCATTTTGATTTCCTTGGTTTTGATTTGCTATGTCAGAAGTACTTTCAGTCTGGCATTGACTGAAAAAGACACTATGGTGGAGGATAGTGTTTTAGCTAATATTCAAAAGCCTAGTGGTGAGAGATGCTGACCATTCCTGACAAAACAGCATGGTCTGTTGACCATCTCCTTCTTTGCTGTTAAATATTGCACCCCCTTAGACACCACTTGGAGAAGGTAAAAGTCTGCTGCATGCTAGGCTCATATCAGGCTGGGACACCGATTCCGAGAGCTCCATGATGTCTCTCTTCATATAGTCTAGGGAGGTATGTCTCAGGTCATTTACTCCCACAAGGACTATAACTGAGTCATACTTGTATCTGTAGTCCAATGACTTGAGTGCATGCATAATGTGGTGGATCCTTGTCCCTGATAAGAAACTGACTGGGACTTTCTCTTTACTCAGCCTGGTGAGAGGGACATCGGTATGCCTCATAATGGAGACTCCAATGACTAGAATGTTGGATTGTGTGGTGACTTGCCTTATGGGCTTAGAAGTAGAGGCTCCTGGAGATGTGGCTGTATGTGTTGATGTGGGTGTTGTTTTGAAACAGCTCATTTCAGGGCTGCTGAGGATGTTTGTTATATGTACTTTGTCTAGGAGGCCTTTGTGGTTTAGAAAGGTTACATTTAAGTGCCACAGCACATGTGTGTCTATGTGTCTACTTTGAATTGTGTGCGATGGATGCAGCGTGTGTACTACTGACAACCTTACTGACATTAGGATTGTTTTATGTGAGAGGTTTACCTTCAATCACATTGTGTAAATACATCTCTCACATACCCCATGTTTGAGAATTAACTGGTTGTCAGTAAACATGAGACAAATTCTGTATTGCCTCATTATGTCCATTTCCACCAAGCTGGCAACAGAGATAGTGGGAAAATTCATATCCATGGCAACAGACCTTTATTTATTGACTAGACAGCTGGAGTGAGAATATAAAGTTATGTCAGGAGTATCTGGTTTGCAACTCTGGAAGCAGTGCTTGTCACTGCAAACTAGTTGTCCTGTGTTAAACGAGGTATTGGTGAAATTTCAATGGTGCTTTTACAGGAAAATGTCACTCAAAGCATCTGTGTCTATATAGGGCACTGCCAAACACTTAAAAGGAAAGTAATATGTAGACCCTGATGATTTATGTATGAAGTATTTAGGCAGATATTCTGAAGTTAGAAGCAAATCAAGCAGTGCTTACTGAAAAGAAAGAATTAGCTTGTCAAGAATGATGAAATGAGGCAAGTCACCTGAATGCCTACTGGCTGGCTACTAATAGTGCTGGTCTCAGCACAGCTTCACTCTGCTGGGGTGCAATGCTCCTGTGCTTATTCTTTTACTAGAGGTAAAACAGTAGCATCAATCCCAAGATGAGAACCAGGCCACAATCTGCTTGGTCACCCACCATAGTGTCCCAGATAATGCAAGGGTCTGTATGCTTCTTGTAGCCTTTTCCTGGTAGATGCCTTGAATAGCAACCAGACCAATTAGGAAGGTCAAACACATACACTTACTGCCCAACCAGAAACAGTCTGGAATCAAAAAAGTCTGTTTCTTCTCTCATCAGCAGCAAAATATAAGCGCAAATTCCAAGCTGGCACCTGTGAAGCAGTTATTAGGCTTTTTAGTGATCAGCAGTCTCCAGGAAATAATGTCTCCATCCTCCTTCTCTCACCAGGACCAAAACAGAAGCATTAATCCCAAGATGACTGCTGAGAGGCAGAATGTGGGATCTTCAGTAATTGGTGGTCTTGGAGTAGATGTTGTGGATTTTAAAGGTAAAATGAAAAAAATAGGTTAATATCATAAGAGCTGCATGTGTAGTTAGATATTAAAGAGAGGTTAACTTAGGTTTTAGCTATCTAAGCAGGGAGACACTGATTTTAAAAGAGCAAGACAGATTGGAAGGGGGCGGGCATTTTGTATTCTGGTTCTATGGAATACAGTGGCATGGCTAATAAATTTAAATAGTTGAAGGGAAGTGATGTCACAAAATGATGATTTTCTGCTTCCTCACAATAGCCAATGAAAGAAGAAAGGGAAGGAGATATGTGGACACATTAACATAAGAGCCAGCCAACTAAAAAGACAGTTGAGTTTAAAAACATGACAACACCAGTGTAGGAGGGTGGGAAAAATATAATTTCTGCATGACTCATAACAGACACAGGTGTGGTCTCGTTCCTAGTTTAAATACACAATTAAAAGCAGAATACTAGTAAAACACAGTGTAGGGGAAATAAATCACAGTATACAACATAGAAGAAGGCAATAAAGTGATACAATATATAAGAAAGCAAAAACAACCTTAACTTTCCTCTCAGCAAGTTGTGGCTGGCAGAGTCTGGGTGAGCTTTTCCAATTAAGCTAAAATCAATATAACTTGTTATGTCTGTAGAGGCTGTCAGTGGGATTCAACCCCCTCCTGAAAACTCCAGTTGTGTGCAAGTAAACTAAATACATAAAGTAAGCAATAACTCTAATCACTATTATTTTACATTATGACTTCAGCATTAACTTCACAGCTTGCAGTAGATAGGTATCAGAGTGTTGGCATGTTATCAGTAACAAAACACATAAAGCAAGCAATCAGTTCTTTTGCTCTTTTAAAATTAATGGAAATGTGTGATGTACAGTGACAGTAGGCCATGCACCACACAGCATACCAAGCAAGTAATGCTGCATGCATCACATATTCATACATCTCAACTGTACAGATTTTCTGAGAACGTCTAGATTTTTGTCTCATATTTTTGGTCTGTTTCTCATAAAATTTTGGTTTTCTGGCAAGTCATTGGCAAATCATTGAGGACTGAAGTCAGAAAATAATGGAAGACATTTGAGTTTTAGACTTCATACCCTTCAGAATATGTATACTAATGCAAACCACATTATACTATCAACTTTCTAAATTTGAAAGAGCAATATTTAAAAAGTGTCCATATTTTGGGGCCTTTGTCATCCCCATTATTTATGGATTTGTCCAGATTTCTTGCTCTTAGAGGTTGAGCGGTATCATATTATCTATGTGATTTTTACTAAAAGTAACATTACCTGAATGTTATGGCCCATTATTTTGGGCTAGATGATGTCTATTTGCCTGTATCATGCACGAGCTTGCTGCATAGGGTCCCAAACAGCTGCTATAATTTGTCACCATCACTGTTCTCACTAGATGAAGGAGTGATAACAGGAGTTGCACTGCCATCATGGGGCACTTGAGCACCAGATTAATGCATGACCATCTTGTACTGAATGCAACATACAGAAAACATCCTGTGTGCAGTAGAAGGATCATACTGAAGGGCACCCCAGACTCATCCAGGCAATGAAAACAGGCTTTCATCAAGCCAGACACTCAATTGGTGACCATCCTGGTCTGTGACCGTGTGGTTTTGAAGTGCTGCTCAGCAGCAGCCTTAGGGTTATGGACTGGAGTTATCAGCCAAAGTTTGACTCAGTAGCCTGCATCACCTGGAAAAGACAAAAAAATGAGGGGTCATGAAATTGGAAGTGGCTTATTCTTAAACGATACATTCAACAAACTATACCTAAAGAGATTACTAAAATATGAAAATTTCAGATGTATTAAGGTGATCATGGGGTATCCTACAATACAGGAAGAGGTGTTAGAGTGAGGTTGTCTGCCAAATGTGAGAACCAGCAGCAGTGCCAGGATGCTGGGCTAACACAATGGAGATGCACTCCCATGTATCACACACTACCTGGCACTTAATTGAACGGTAGCCCTTCCTTTTCTGATATCAGTCACCCAGATGGGGATGTGACGTGAGTGCAATCCGTCACACTAAGCACCTTAGAAAATCATGCCATTCCATAGAAGGCACTCGTAGTTTGGACTCAGTCATGAGGCTACCCTGGCAGATAAATATAGTCATCTACATTTGCCAAGAGTATGTCAAGGATGTCTGAAGTATCCTTACAGCAGAAGCCAGAAAAATATCCATTTGGTCTCCAGATGTCACTGGAACGTCTCTGTAGCAAGTATAGTGTGGGCTATACATTTTGTGATGTCTATAAGTATATGAAGATCGTGCATCCCCCAAGTTCTCATTTGTGGGCCATAAAAATTCACTAATGCTCTTGCAATATAGCTACTCAAAATCTAGCAAGAATTTTTTTGGCAACAAAGTTAAACTAAGTCAAATTTTGCCTGTATCTGTGCCTTCTGGCTGCTAAGCATCACTCTGCACCTATAATTTTGGCCCAACTGAAACAAGCAGTTCATCCTGGGAAATAGCCTAGGTGGTAGCTACAACAAGGCTCTAAACTGATCATAAAGTAGATAGAAAAGGCACGACTTTGCCTTTTAAAAAGCAAAATATACATAGCACTGAAGTACACAAAGAGCAGCCATGAATCACAGAGTGCTGGAAAACAACATTTCATAAGATTGTTGCATAAACCACAGGCATTTATCATTTACATGTCATTGCAGTCTCATTTGTAGAAGATTTTCACAAGGTGGCAAAACACAGCTGTGGCAAAGAGTACATGCAATCTATGAATCATGCCAATTCTGCACTTAAGTGCAGCCTGTGCAAGTTGCATTTAAAAATAATCACAATGACTATGAATCATGCCATATCTCACTCTCCTCCACAGAAAAGAAATAATTAATGCAGAACAAGTCACTTGCTAAACAATTGCAAAGAACTAAACTAACTAAATAAATAACTTAAGTAAAAATTAGTAAGTATATAAGTAAACCGACAAATTCTCCTTGAAATAATGTCAACTGGAATGATGATGCCTTCAACAAAGCCAGTTCAACACTTTATTTCCCATATAGGTTCATAGGTTCATAGGCAGGTACTAGGCTATCTGCCCAAGGGCATTTATAAGCCTAGCCAAAGTGTGTTGGCTTTCGCCACCCCATTGATTAAGTAACTGATCCTCTGTCAAGCAGAGCCAATTAAGTGATCCCAGGGGTGAATTTTCTGTTACTCATCCACTCGTCAAGGTTTCTCTTGAAGAGTGTTAGTGAGGGGCTCTGCCTAATTTTGTTCCAAAGCATGGGGAGTCTCTGTGACAGGAATCTGTCCCTCCAGCATGTTCTATTTATTGTTGTGATGAGGTTTAGATCACTAAAGTGCGTGGCTCGCAGTGACTTGGATTTCTTTAGGTGGAGCATGTCCATCAATTCTGAGTTGGACATGACTTCGTAAGTCAGGCAGAGATCACCTCTGAGTAAGCGATATGCCACTGAGTACAGCTGGAGTCTTTTCAGTCGGGCTGCATAGGACATATATCTGAGACCAGTAATCCTCTTGGTGAGGTACTTTTGTGGTCTTTCCAGCTGTTGGAAGTGTCTTGTGAGGTACATCCCAAATGGGGCATTGTACTCTATGATGGGTCTAATGAGTGATGAGTAGAGGGGCACTATAACCTCTTTATTTTTAGATGCAAACCTTTTAGTAATTAGATGGGCCACATAGAAGGATTTCCTAACTACTTTGGCAATATGATTGTCAGATTACTATCTACCTGGGTCCCCAGATCTCTTATTACCTCTTCTGTATTAAGGGGGCTGCCACCTATGTGGTAATTCGTGGGTGTTTTGTTTTTCCCAAACAGGAAGACTATGCATTTTTTGGCATTTAGCTTGAGGCCATGACTTTGACACCAGATCTCCGTCTCAGTAAGTCCCTTTTGGAGGATGTCCATGTCAGCCAGAGAGTCAATTATGGCTTCCATTTTGCAGTCACCAGCAAACTTAGATAGCCATAGTTCTCCTGTGTTAGCCTGCACTTCTGAGAAGTATATGCTGAACAGTAGGGGTCCCAAGACCAAGCCTTGCAGGACACCACTTGTGACTGGTTTAGAGTCAGACCTGGAGCCTGCTATTCTTACCGTGTGAGTTCTGTCTGTAAGTCAGTTGGCAACCCATCTCGTACGTAGGGGTTTATGTTCAGGCTGATGAGTTTTTCTGTAATACCCAAGTGGGGAATGGTGTCAAAAGCCTTGGCAAGGTCATGGTAGGCTGTGTGAACCACCTTTCCCTCATCTATGGCCTTGATGACTGTCTTGAAGAGGTCAGCCAGGTTTAGTAGGCATGATCTGCCCTTAACAAAGTCAAACTGGGTTGGGTCAAGTGTTTGGAGGTTTCCAATGTCTTTGTTAATGAGTTCCATGATGATGCACTCCATAGCCATGCAGACCAGGCTAGTCAGGCTTATGGGGTGATAGTTACCAGGGTCAGTTGTGGCCCCTCCTTTGTGGAGAGGAATAACCATTGCTGTGTGCCATTCTATGGGCATGTAGTCTGTGGAGAGGCTGAGGTTGAACAGCATGTTTAGGTGGGGGGTTAGTTTGTTCTGTATTTCATGCAAGACGCAGCCTGGGACACCATTTGGTCCCATCGATGCTGTGTTTTTGGCTTTTGAAAGAGCTGTTTTCACCTGTGCAGCTGTGATTTTTGGGACACTACACTTTTCCAGTATTGTTGTGGGCCCTTTTGGAGGTGAGAGAGGGGTGATGTTTGCACTGAATCTATCTGCCAGGATGTTGGCAATATCAGTAGGTTCAGTATATTTTGTGCTATTTTGCACTAGTTCAGTGCATATCTGTGAGTTGCCACTTAGATTCTTAACATAGCTAATGAAGGCTTTGTGGTTATCTTTTGAATCCTTGGCTATTATTCTTTCGAAGTTAGCCTTGGGAGATTTCATGAGGGACCTCAGTTTCTTACTGATACTGATCAGGGATGTCTTTCCTTCTTGGGATTTGCTTTTTTTTCTGAACTAGTTTCCTGCTTCTATTGCATAGCCTGTTTATTGCAGGGGTCCACCAAACTGGTTTCCTTCTCATGCAGGAGTGAGTCTTGATTTTGCTAGGGATGGCACAATCCGTGCATCATTGTAGGTGCTCATTGAGTGCATTTGTAAAGGTTTCTGCATCTTGGGCAGCATTATCCTTTAGAGTAGGGGCTGTGAAACTGACAACCTCTGTCTTAAGTAAGGTGAACTTTGCTTTAGAAAAGTTTTTTACTGTGGTTTTATTAGTTTGGGGTGGTGGTGGGGTGTGGACATCCAGAGTGATTAGTTTATGGTATGATCTAACCAGTGACGGATTGACCTCCAGTGTGGAACACCTGTCACCCATGTTGGTGATGACCAGGTCCAATATGTTTTCACCTCTGGTAGGGGAGTTTACCAGCTGATCCAGGGTGTTTGAGTTGATGAATTCCAGGAAGCGCTGGGCCTGGGAATTTGTACTCAAGTAGTTTTCCCAGTGAATGGTAGGGTAATTGAAATTGCCCAATATCAGGGTGTTTGGTAGGACCTCCATGTTTTCCATTGTCTCCAGAAAGGTGGAGTGGTAGTCCTGGGTCATGGAGGGTGATCTGTAGCAGGCCACAATTTACATTGCAGATTTGCCCGATGTTAGTTGCACATGGATGATCTCAGAGGTATCACGCTTCGCCACTAACCTGGAGGTGTAGGTATCCTTGATGAATATGGATACACCCCCTCCTTTTGTGTTTCGGTCCGTGTTCTGTGGCCGAAACATGTGGTATGAGTTGTAGCCCAGTAGTGCCGGGGTGCTCTCTGGAGCCTTGAACCAGGTTTCAGTTACTGCACAAATGTCGACATTCTCCATACTGAGGAGGGTTTTGAGCGCATGCATTTTGAGATTTAAACTCCTGGCATTGAGTAGCATAACCCTCAGTTTTTTGTTAATTGTGCTGATTACGAAGGATGGTTTGACTTTTGAGCCTTGCCTAAAAAAGGCACTATGGGGTCAGCAAGAGCCTTGGCCAGTATTCAAAAGCATAGGGTGACAGGTGCAAGCCATCTCTTGTGAAGCAACGTGGCTTATGGAGCATGTTGTCCCAGGCTGACAGACAATGGATCCCCTTTGAATAACATCAGAAGCTTAGCCAATTGTTGAAACTGATAATTTTTTCTTTATACTGAGGTATCATTCTTGGTGAGGGCAAGATGCTACTCAGGGTCAAGGTCATACCAGCCTGGGCTGCATGATGAGAGAGCTCTTCCATGTCTCTTTTCATGTAGTCCAGGGAGGTATGTCTCAGGTCATTCACACCAACATGAACAATGACAGAGTCATATTTGTACTTGTTCTGGAGTGACCTGAGTGCTTGTGTTATGCGGTGGATTCTGGCTCCCGACAGGCAGCTAACAGTAACCTTCTGCATGGCCAGCCTAGTGAGAGGGACGTCAGTGTGCCTGACTATAGAGTCACCTATTACTAGTGTGTTAGGTATGTTATTTCGCCTTATGGGCTGTGATTGTGTGGCACACTGATTTTGTGTTTTATGTGTTGTCTGGTTTGTGACGGGAAGTGCAGGTTGTTTGGGTGTCTGCTTTGGAGGTCTCTGATGCTTTTGCAAGTTTTTATTTAGAGCCTCTGAGTATGAATTTGTATATTTATGTGTATTTTTTGTCAGTGCTGTTTTACTAGGTCTGTGTGCGGCTAGAGTTGTGGTGTAAGTGTTAACCTTCTCCTCTTGACTGTCTGTTCCAGTCTTGGGTGGAGACAGTTTGCTTCCAGTTTGGCTGTATAATTGCATCTCACGCATATGTTAGTGTTTTGTGGTAGGAGGAGAGGGTTGTCTGTGTACATGAGGCAGCTGTAACATTGCCTCAGGATACCCAGATTCACCAGCTGGGCTGGAGAGTGCACCTGAAGTTGCCCTTTGGTCATGCCTAAATAGTAGGGTGAGCTGTCTAGTCGCTTGGTTGTTGAGGGGTGAATAAAGAGCCTTGCCCTGCTGGGCAATCAGTGTCAGGGTATATTAGCACTTGCTATCAGGTCTGAGCAAGTGCTGGACTGTAAGATGCTTTTTGAGTGCTTAGGTTGAGAGACTAGTTTCAAGGGAAAAACTGAAGAGGAGACTTAGTGGAGCTGGGAATAATTTAACCGTAGCTAACTGGCACTGCCCGGTGTGCAAAACCATGCAAACATAGTTTTTATAGTAGAGAAATGAAAGAGATAGAAATTAGCCCAAAATAGTCAATAAACTTTTAACTTCTAGGCTGGAACCACTCCTCCATTGACAGATAGGTTGTTCAAAGCTCCCCTCTCTCACAAGTGAATGGAGAAACTTCCTTCTATCCAAGTAAGGTGTGGGCAACTCAAAAGCTAGTATCACATCCCTGAATTCAGCACTAGCATGAAAACTGGACTATACTAGCTTAGAAAGGCAGGAAACAAGGAAATTTTTTTTTTTTTGAAAAGATAGGGCAAAAACAGTTAAAATACACTTAAAACAGCTTTAAACAACTACAAACGATCAGAAAACACTATCACACTTTAGTGTGTAGCCTACAACAGTTAAAGAAATTATTTAAACAAAAAACAACTTTTTAAAAGTGCAGGCAGTCAAATAAGTACACCATGTGAAAAGAACAAGCTTTTAAATCACAATAAATGCTGTAAAATCTGCATTTAGGCAGAAAACAGTTAAGTACAGCAAGAAAGTACAGAAAACTGATACTTAATCACTCCAAAGTCTCTCTCCTAAGCTAGAAGGCTTGTATCAGTTTAAGGCTTTCTAGTGCTACCCAGTAGGTTAGTTACAGGAAAGATGGGAAACAAGCGCAGATGTGGTCTTTTAAACCAGAAAGTTGAAAGAGACGGACAAACTGTCCAAATGGTCAATAAACTACAATTTCTGGGCCAAGAACCTCTCCTCTCATGGTAGACAGGCTACCTAGTGCTTACCACTTCCACTGATAAGCTGGAAGGCTTTCCTCCAACACAGAAAGGCTTGCAGTGCTCAGAAGTTTACCAACAGTCTTGGATACAGCAACTCTGTATCTGGACTAGGCTAGTTACAGGAAAGGTGGGAAACAAGCACAAGTGTGGCTTTTAAACCAGAACATTGAAAGAGATGGAAAAAAAACCTGCTCAAATGGCCAATAGCTACAATTTCTGGACCAGGAACCACTCCTCTTGTGGTAGATAGGCTACCTAATGCTTTCCACTCCCACTGATAAGCTAGAATTCTTCCCTCCAACACAGAAAGGCTTGGGGGGCTCAGAAGCTTACAAAGAGTTCTAGATGCAGCAAATCTGTACCTGGACTAGACTAGTTACAGGAAAGGTGGGGAACAAGTACAAACATAGGCTTTTAAGCCAGCAAATTGAAAGAGATGGAAAACTGACCAAACAGTCAAATAAACTACAATTTCTGGGGCAAAACTCACTCTTCCCATGGAGGATAGGCTACCTGATGCTTACCACTCCCACTGATAAGCTATAAGGCTTCCCTCCAACACGGAAAGGCTTGGTGGCTCAGAAGCTTTCAAAGAGTCCTGGATGCAGCAAATCTGTACCTGGACTAGACTAGTAATAGAAAGGGCAGGAAACAAGCGCAAACACAGGCTTTTAAATCATATTATCTAGACATAATTCTACCTGAATGTTTCCTCTTTCAGATCTAGTGCCAAATTTGCACAACTTGAGAGAATGGTAGTGAAACTTTCTGAAGGATGACTACCTTTCATTAATATTTTTCATAATTTAAGTTATTAGCATGTTAAGTGAACTATTCTAACTATGGGCCTTTTTAGGACACAACTTGGGATAAAAAATTAATGGGAATTGCAGTGTTTATTGATAGGTTAAAGCAGGCAGTCAGCCATCTTGTATTTTCAGTGGAAACAGCACGTGTAAACTGCACATAAGTAGTGGCATGAAGTCAGGCTTGAACTCTGGATTGTGGCACTGTGAGAGAGAGATCTTAACCAGTTAGCCACTGTGCCACACAACATGTTAATAATACTGCAGGGACTGGGAGCAACACATGCTACACAATTAATTATACGAGTTAGAGTTGAGTGGAAAAGTGTAGTTCAAGTGCTGTTTAGTGCTCGGAGTAGCCAGATGCATGGTTTCTATACAAAGCTATGACATTAATTAAACTGGAGCTACAATTAAAAGCTGGTTTAGGAGTGAAAATTATCTGGAAACTAAATATGAACCAACTATAATCATTCCCAGAGCAATGATTCCTGATGTAAGTATAATAAACTGGAAGAGCCTCTAGTATATCAAAGCAATGTCTTCTTAATCAAATCATACATTTCATTTAAAACACATTGTTCGCAGCAGGACTTGAAATGTTTTGTTTTATTTGGAAAAAAAACTCCCAAACTGACCCTGTGGCAAACATCCCATCTGCACCTTGTTACTTAATATAATGAATTTCATAGTTGTTGTACAGGTGTGAAAGGGGTTGTTCTTTCTGCAATAACCTGGGATGGATAACTGTGAGTTTTAATAAAAAAAAAATCAAACTAAGTTGTTATAGACTGACCACTGTACTTTTTGCTCCTAATATTAATCTTACAGACTATTAGAAGATGTGCTGTCACAGATTATTCAGGACAATAGCCCAAGCTCCCCAAAGCATTTTATGGTTAAGCAACTTACATGATAGGGAAATGGAGCCGGAAGGAATAAAACTGTAGACTACAGAAAGCATCACACTAACAATGCATAGCCTTAATGTCCTGCATTATCTGGCAGACCTTACTGACATTTATTCTGAAAGCTTCCTGATGCTGCTTTTGGTTGACAGCCAGATTCGAACTACTGTAATATTTTACATCTAACCACTCGACTTTTTTATAACAACCTTTTTATGATGCTCTCCCGACAGCCTTGCTCAGTTCAAGACAGACAAGACCAAGAGCATGTGTTGCTCATTTCAGTGGTATTATTAGGACATTTTCTTCAATGAAGCTGATTAAATACTGACAGCGTGAGAAGTGTTCAGGATATCCTACTGCTTGGCCTTTTCTGCAATCATGATAGTGTCAGTCATAGAATCAAATGATTCCTTGTGCAAGAAGTCATTGTCAGCAGCCCTGCAGCACAACTGTTGAACCTAAAGAGAATCAATACCTTTTTATTTTCCTAATATACTTAAATAAAGATATTATAGGATAAAACAGCATTCTTTAAAATAAATGAAAGGATTAGTAAAACTTGTGGAAAATAAAGTCAAGACTTGTTCTCATTTGACATTTACAGCAAGCTATAAATAATTTCTACTCGCAATTTTTCAAAGCAAAGGGATTCTATTACATTTTGAGTAATACAGGACTTCTGGAATTGTATTTAGTCCCTAATACATGCACATGGTACTTATCAATATTAATAGATACATAATATACACTACATTATATTAATAAATTTGGTGCATCTGCAGTGCTTTTACTGATTAATCCATGTCATTATATTCAGGCACTGGGTTCTACATACATACACACACACACACACACACACACACACACACACACACACACACACATATATATATATATATATATATATCTTTATTTATTTATTTATGGGTCTACTTTCATTCAGTGAAAACTCATTTCACTGAATTTCAATTCACCGTCAAAAAATTACTGAATGTTCAAATCACGGGAAACTCAATTCACTGAATGCAAATGTATATGCCCTTTTCCCCATTGTAGTGCAATCCTGGAATTAGTATATATAGTTAGGGGGAGTTGTGGGGCGTCGGGACGCTACAGTGGGGAAAAGTGAATATACATTATATTTGCCCAACAGTACTTACATTCAATGAAATGTGATTCATTGAAATGAGTTTTCAGTGATTTGAGCTTTCAGTGATTTTTTGAGGGTTGATTAAAATTCAGTGAAATGAGTTTTCAGTGAATGAAATTAGACTCATATATATATATATATACATATATATATATATATATATATATATATATATATATATAATATATATATATATATATATATATATATATATATATATATATATACATAAAGCTTCTGAGTTATCCAGAAATGTCCAGCTCCAAAAAGTCAATATGGCTTTATACACAAAATAAGCCCTGCAGGTGTATGAATGAATCAGTTTTGCTTTCTAAGCTACAGCTACAATTTTGCTGAATAAACAACTCTAGAATTTAAACAGCTTCTCACTTTTTGTTCATCTACAGCTTATTTGCTTGAAACAAAATTGCAGATATTATATAGTGATTGACATTTGCATATTTGCTCTATTTTTACTGGAAAATAATTATTGATTTTATGCAACTTTTCCTAATCTCTGTGTTTGAATAGCATTTGCAAACATGTTTAGTCTTGTTTGAATTTTACTTCTTAACTTCAAAGATGTACTGTTTACAGTTATTGTGGACATATGTTTTCACTGTTTCTGATACTGTTCATTGGGTATCAGTGTTTTAACAGGGACAGCTTAATTGTTACAGTCAGCAGAGGATTCACAATGCCATATCACTGTTCAATCACACCTACTATACCTGTTAATGCCTTACTGTCATCCACTAACAATATTTATTGCAACAAAAATGGTCATCTTAAATCAGCGGGAGTTTTTGTTAACGACTATAACATTTGAGACAGTAAAGGACAACTTTCTCTTATAAAAATTTAGGAAAGTAACATTGGAAGATAATGTAACAACTTGGTTCTGAAATTACCTGAATGTCAGAACTTTCCAAGTATTTACTAACAACAAGTTGTCTGATATAGCTACTCTTGATAATAGTATTCCCCATCGTTCAGTATTAGGCCCTTTTAATTTTTTCACCTTTTATTAATTATTTCAGTACACTTTCTAAAGCCAAACATTTTAATGTGTAAATAAGGTATCCTACTTCAGCATGACAATAAAACAAAATCACCAGTCTCCCCAGGCTAGTTTACGAGTAGAGATTTCTGCTTCTGTTGATGGTTTCACACACATATTTCTATTTAGCTCTTTTAAAACCAATATACAGAATTCTTAAGTGATAAGAAACTCCCTTCTCTGCCAGTGCTGAGTCTACAGAATGCATTTGACCCACTCCTTAACTTCACCATCCACCCAGATAATATCACCTCAGAAATGTGATCACAGTTACAATTGTGTTATCATATTTCAAGTCTCCACTCCCTAACTTCACATAAACCAAAATATCCTGATTTCCAACTTGAGTATGCACTCAGTTTATACCTGTCAAAAACTATAAACCACAGAATTAAAAATCAGCAGATCTGCAATCTTAGCAGACCAATATTGACACAACTACGATGCACTATGTACTTTCCACTGGCTCCCAATACCTAACAGGGCTACATTCTTATTATATACCGCTGTATTCAAAATCATTCCTCCAGGATTCTTCCTGCCACTTGTAATGAAACTCACTATTAGAGATCAAAACTATTCTCTTAGAAGGAGCGTGGACAGCATTCTCAAACTTTCCCAACCTGGCTTTAAAGAGAAAAGGTATATTAGAGAATATGGACCTCACTTTGGGTCCATCTTCCAAATGATGTTAGGAATAATGACACATTAAGAAGTTTTAAACAGTCATTGAAAGACTTCTTACATGAAGATGCCAAATGCACATGCTTCTGTGATACTGGCTAGGAATATTATTACCTGAAACATCTACTGAACAGTGAATACTTAAATTTATACTTAAATTTATATATTTTGCAAAGTGTATATTTGTTTAATATTTACTTCCTTGTGCATACTGTATATACTTCTTGTACTTAAGTAAACCATTTATAGTAATATTATGCTTATACAAACTTTATTTAATAATATAGTAACTTCCTCCAATATCATACTGTTTGCCTGTTACAAATGCAAACTCCTGGTGCATTGTTATGTCATTTTCCTGTGGGATTATTGTTATTTCTCTGTACATATTTTCCTTTTGTGATTTTTATTTTCTCCTAGGTTGTGATGAAAGGGCCAGTTGTCCAACCTACTTAACCAGTAAACAAACTTTAAAATAAAACATAAAAACAATCAGTTTGGCATTTCTAAGTATTTTGCATTAAGTACTTTCCTGTTTATTATTATTTTTTTTTAATAATGTGACCAGCCCCTTCAAAGATGTTACAGTATGCTGATGACTCAACTATTTTATTAAATCATTTTTGAGTAAGTTCAATATATATATATATATATATATATATATATATATATATATATATATATATATATATCATAACTTCAGTAGTTTTCAGTTCTGGTTGTCTACTTCTAATTTGTACCTCAGTCCAAACAATATCCTGAATTAAATATTACTCCTGTAAATTATCTAATTCAAGCTAAAATAACTCTTAAGTATTATCTCACTTGTCTATCTACAACCAGAAGAACTAATATGCTTAAATTCAACATGCATCTTTTATACTCATGACTGTCCATCCTTGTCTTGCCTAACTCTAGGCAAAAACTAATGCCAAGAGAGATCAACATACCTGTTGGTGAAATAGTCTTTCCCCAGGATTCAATAAGTGTTTTTTTTTCTTTTGTGCAGGAATAGTGCAGCAGCTCCTGCACAGAATATGGCCACCGAGCGATCCAGTAAACAATGCTGGAGGCCTGCATGAGCCTGCCAGTACTATTCTGGCACAGACACCACTGAATAATGCTAATTACCTCATTTGCTGGTGAAAACAATGCAAATGAGGTGAATTAGTGATTCAGTAAACAGCCAGGCATCCGTGCCAGAACAGTGTGAGGTGCAGAAATGTATTTGGTTACTAACTGTGTACATCTTTACAAAAATCAAAACAGAGGCATGACAGCTCAAAGTAAAGTGTGTATTATAACCATCAAGCATGCTAATGGCCAAAAAATGTGGCCATTGGCTTGGAAAGGAGTTGAAAAATTATAAAAATCAGACTTCATTTTTTTTGGCAGATTTCGGCAGTTTAAGCATAGTGCAGTGGTGCACAAACGGGATCATGCTGAAAATTTATAAAAAATGAGAAAAGACAATTTTAAGTGAAATCTGCATTTTGCCATTATAGTGTATGGCATGCAGAATCAAAACAATAGCAGACAACACTTTTGCTAAGGAGGATGGCTCTGGTGTAGTGGTGTAACAAGGGACTAAGGCAGTGGGGTATGCAAATGAGCAAATTTTACTGAATCACTAAATGGGAGACCATGCTCTGGCTGTACCTAACCATGTAGGAACACAATCAAGTACAAATAATATAAACTGTGCAAACACCTTTCAGGTGGTGTAAACAGGAGAAACAGCTGACATGAAAAGGGGGTGTGTCATGCTTGATGTAAGCACATTGGAGTTCCACGGCTCCCATTTGGGCTTAGCTAAGCACAGCTAATCATGGAGGTGTGTCTGAGGCTCTGTTGACTTATTCCATGAAATGAAGAGCATATTTGCGTTCAGGGAGGATCATTTCTGTTTCAAAGTGTTTACTTTACCTAAACGGGTTTGTGCAGCATGCACCCAGTCTAAAACAAACAAAAAAACCCACCAGAAATAGCAGAACTGCTTACATTTGGGCAACGGGTTTGTGCGGTGTGCCTCGGGGCTTAAAAGTGGTGAAATTGGGAAGGGAAAAAAAAGTGAAATAGCATTATAAAAGCAATCAAGTACAAATAATATAGCAGGTAGTTGAAATGTATCATAGCCAGCCAATCATACAGGCAGCATATGCAGCACAACAGTATAAACTGTGCAAACACCTTTCAGTCTGTTTTTCCCATAAACTCTGCACCAGTGGTATACACACTCGGGGCAATTTTAACCGAGAAAATGTTAGGGGCTGCTGTCACTTTGATACATCAGTATGTGCTAGAGGCTGAGGGCAGTGAAGAGGATAATGCTTGCAACTACCTCAGACTGAATTGGAGGAGAAGAGTGTTCAGACCCAGGGTTACCTACCAGGGGTTACATGACCTGGAGATAGTAAAGTGCTACAGGGGACAGGAACATAGTTCAGCAACTCATTGAGCTGTGCTGGACTCACTCTGGACCCAGAGCCAACAGAGGGGAACACATCCCAGTGGATACCAAGGTATGTGTAGCCTTAAGAATAATAGCTACATGTACTTTCCAAAGAATTACTGGGGACATCATGTGGGTCTCACAGGTATCTGCATCCAGATTACTCCACCAGTTCCTGCATGCCATGCTATCACATGCCGGTGAGCACATTTACTTCCCCAGCACCAATGAGGAGAGGACCAGCAATATGCACCTCTTCCACCATATAGCAAACTACCCAGAGGTGTTGGGTGCCATAGACTGCACGCACGTCCAGATCAAAACACCACCTGGTGAACAGGGTGGGGTCTACTTAAACCACAAGGGCTTTCACTCCATCAGCTGCCAGGTCATGTGCAATGCCCAGGGCATTATCATTGATGTGTGTGCTGGCAGCCCTGGAAGCAATCATGAATTTCACAATTGGCATTCCTCACAAATGTACTAGGGAATTGCTGGGAGGACATCTTATATGGCCATCTGGTGGGGAATGCTGGCTATGCAGTGGAGCAGTGGATGATGACTCCCATCAGAAATGCACACACGCACTCAGGAATGCTATAATGAGGCACACGTACAAACCAGGATCATTATAGAGCATGTGCTTGGATTTCTCAAGTCACAGTTCTGCTGCCTTGACATATCTAGTGGTGCCCTGCAGTACTCTCCAGCCACGTGTGCACACATGTTCATAGTATGTGCCATGCTACACAATATGATCTTGCAGAAACAACTGCAGCAGGAACAGCATGGGGAAGGGCCACACAGCCTCCCACCATTGCCAAGGTCCCCACAGGTACAGAGGGACTTGGAGGAGGAACCCCCTGAGCCAGGTCCTGTAGGTAGATGCAGGCATGCCCAGTATGCTCTGGCCTTGGCAAAGAGGCAACGCATAGCACACACACACTGACATGTAGGGACCCAGGGACTGACACCTCTCTCTGACTTGCATATACAGTAAAATGGATGCCACACACATCACACTACCTGTACCTTACCATGTATAGGCAATGTACTGCATGCATATGATATGCACAGCCCTCAAGCACCATCCTCACAACTGCTGCAGGCACAAGGTAAGTCAGTCTTCTTAATAATAAATTAATGGATTATGTTCTGGTAGCATATCTATGGTATTGCTGCATGCATGCAATGGAATGGGATGGCCTACTGGGATAGAAGCAGACAACTGACATGTTTTTCCAGTACTGGCCTCCCTACACTATGCAGTAGTAACCAAAGTGACAAAATCCAAAGGCAATATATGTGGAGGGCCAACTAACTGGGAGGTCATAGTTCACAGGCATGGATGTCAGTGTGGGGGTCCCATACCCCTCAGCCTCACCCAGCAAGTCAGCCATAGAAAACCCTAAAGAAATGTCTGGCAAAGGCCCACAAATGGTGACAATGATGAAATACCTCCTACAGACTTAAACAGTGATAACACAGCAGGCCTTGCAGTTGTAGTAAGGCTCTGAAGGCTAGGAAGTATGAAATTCAAATGTATGCCATTACAATCTGAGCTGTGGTTTTTAATGATATGCCTCTAGTCTCCAACACAGGACAAAATACTATGTTAAATGGAACCAGAATGTAAAGCAAATATCAGCACAGTCTGCGAAAATGTGTACAATTGACAGGTGCCCCCCCACCCACATCCATATTCCCATAGAAATGCAGTAACATGTATGTTTGCAGGGAAATAGCAGCAGAGCACACTTTGCCAGGGCTGTCCCAATCAACATGATAACTAGTTGCATGTCCACAATATGCTGGGGTCAATGAGCTATGTATATGTGTGGTTAATATTGTCAGGATGTGTCCAGCACTTACTCCTGGCTGTTGTGTTGTAGTGGCCTAGGTACAGTGCTGTCTTTGACAGGGCTATGGTCCAAGAACTGCAGTGCCAAGTATTTTGCATGTCAGCTACACCTACTGTAGGAATTATATACACTGTCCAGATGTCAATATCTGTTAATGCAGGAAAGCTGTACAGGTCAGGGACAGGGGGGCACACATATGGATAGTACACAGTACACAGCTTGGAGTAACCTACACAGTGCTTACCATACCTCTCAACTGTACAGACCTATTGCAGAAAGTCCAGAGGTTTGCATCAGAAGTGTGGTCTGTATAACATGAAATAGTGGTTGCTTGGCAATTCATTGGCAAATCACACAAGACTCATCATCATCTTTTTTCGGCTGTTCATGTTAGGGGTCACTACAGCGGATCATCTGTTTCCATTTCTTCCTGTCCTCTGCATCTTTCTCTGTCACACCAACCACCTGCATGTCCACTCTCACCACATCCATAAACCTTATCTTAGGACTTCCTCTTTTCCTGTTACCTGGTAGCTTCATCCGTAGCATCTTTTTTCCCAATATACTCAGCATCCCTCCTCAGCACATGTCCAAACCAACATAATCTTGCTTCTCTGGCTTTGTCTCCAAACCTTCCAACCTGGGCTGACCCTCTAATATACTTATTCCTGATCCTGTCCACCCTCATCACACCCAGTGCAAATCTTAACATCTTTAACTCTGCCACATCCACCTGAAACTCCTGCCTTTTTGTCAATGCCACTTTCTCCAACCCATATAACATAGCTGGTCTCACTACCCTCTTGCAGACCTTCCCTTTCACTCTTACTGGTACTCGTCTGTCACAAATCACTCCTGACACTCTTATCCACCCAATCCATCCTGCCTGTACTCTCTTCTTCACCTCTCTTTCACACTCACCATTACTTTAAACTATTGATCCCAAGTATTTAAACTCATCCACTTTCACCACCTCTCCTCCTTGCATCCTCACTATTCCTCTAGCCTCCCTCTCATTCACACACATATATTCTGTCTTAGTCTTGCTGACCTTCATTTCTCTTCTCTCTAGAGCATATCTCCATCTCTCCAGGGTCTCCTCCACCTGTTCCCTACTCTCACTACAGATCACAATGTCATCTGCAAACATTATAGTCCAGGGGGACTCCTGTCTGATCTTGTCTGTCAACCTGTCCATCACCATTGCAAATAAGAAAGGGCTCAGAGCTGATCCTTGATGTAATCCCACCTCCACCATAAATGCATCCGTCATTCCCACTGCAAACCTCACCGCTGTTAGACTACCCTCGTACATATCCTGTACTACTCTTACATACTTCTCTGACACTCCTGACTTCCTCCTACAATACCACAACTCCTCTCTAGGCACCCTGTCATATGTTTTTTCTACGTCTACAAAAACACAAATCAACTCCTTCTGACCTTCTCTGTACTTCTCCATCAACATTCTCAGAGCAAACATTGCATCTGTATTGCTCTTTCCCGGCATGAAACCATACTGCTGATCACTAATCATTATGTCCCTTCTTAACCTAGCATCCACTACTCTTTCCCATAACATCATGCTGTGACTGATCAATTTAACCCCTCTGTAGTTACTACAGCTCTGCACATCACCCTTATTCTTAAAAATTGGTAGTGTCAGACTTCATACCCTATAGAAAGACACATGCTAATGCAAAACCTGTTATTGAATCACCATTCTAGGTAGGCTAATACTTAGAAATTGTCCCTATATTTAGGCCTCTTTCCCCCAATCACTTATGGCTTTGTCCAGATGTCTGGCTCTCAGAAGGTGCCTAGTAGGACAGCAGGTACTTGAAAGTCAGTTTACTGCCAGTGTATAAAAGGCTGCCACCTTTCTGCGTCAGCACTGACAACCTGTTACTGGCCAACAGCCATACCCCTGGAATGCACAGGTTGTCACAGAAGCAGCACAATCATGCCTTGTATATCTGTTCTGGTTGACCTAACATTTCATTTGCCTGCCAACTATTTGCAAAATAAGAAAGGGTCATGTCAAAACAGCAATGGCAGACAGTGGGAAAGCAGACGTCAAACCCATAAGAGTAAACAAGTAATTACAAAACCAGTCTCCCAAATGTCTATGTTTGGCAGAACAATATTAAAACCCTGTCCCCATGTGTGGGCCTTTGTCTGACTGTCATATTTGGGCTTGTGAAGATGTCAGTCTGTGATGTTATGACATCTAGGCCCACATGTAGCCTCATAATAACATACACCAACACAAACCATCTAAGGACCACAGCAAATGGAGTGGTGCAATGATCATTGATGGGCAACATGCTAAACAGGTACACTCAGTGGTGTGAAGTCCACAACCCTGTGTGTGATGTAACGACATGTACCAGGCCCACATCAGAATTACAAATGCATAACAGCAGCCACTGTGGCCAAAGCCTGTGACTGGACTACAGAAGACATAGAGACACACATAAGGTCAGACAAATGGAGAATGTCCAGTAACATAGGTGCCATGCAGTGTAAGGAGTCAGTAAACATCACCTGCAAATACTCAACACAGTGTTTATATCATGTTATCAAAAGATGAAAATAGTGAATTCTATTTTATCGGCCCCAAAACATCTAAACATAAAAATATCGCACATTCAAAACAGCGAATTTTTTCCCATGAAAATATTTGCTGCTCCGAAACACATACACACAATACAAGCACATCAAACACACATCAACCACACACATACACTTAAATTCCTACATCTAATGCTACACTAAACTAAACATACACTACTATCTACCCACTTACCTTAACCCAAACCCTAACCCTAAGCTCCGTCACTATCGCACACTCACCTAACCAGCGCCCTAACCCTAACTCACTTAAATCGCCCCGAACCCTAAAGTCTGTCACTATTGCACACATGCCTAACCCACTCCCTAACCCTAACTCACTTAACCCACCCCTAACCCTAACGTACAAACAATGGCACACTTACCTGAACCCAACCCATAACTTTCCACCACAGTGCTAAGAAAAGCGAAGCCACAGAAATGGCCAACTGAATTCTTTCCCCAGGAAAGAATTTGCTGTTCTACAGCTTCACTATTCTAAGCGTTCACTGAATAGTGTTCGATATCAGAACATTTGAAGTTTTAATAATTGGATGTTCTGATATAGACTCTCAACACACATCCGTGTAAGTGGAGGTCTACAACAAAGCAAAACCCAAACAATGGACATCTCAGAGAAAAAATCACATGAGAACTCCACAAACCTACACAGTACAGACCATGTAGACTCCACACAACAGGGTCTTGCAAACACTAAGGCCTTACCCCAACCCCCAAACACCTACCCTACACAGATAGGCTAACAGTACTGCCCCTCTACCACATTCCATACAGAGTCTGCTGAGGTGACCCCTGTCTGGCATACAAATCAATCCAGACTCTGCCTTGATGGGACTGTTGCACATATGGAACTCAAGGCCCACTCCATCAACCTGTAGGTGCAGCATCAACCTGGGCTGTGATATCAGTACAGCTTGTTTATTTGACAGATACATGTACCACACACTACCCTATCTGTGAAAGACAGACACAGGCAGGCACACACAGAGTGAGTCACACATAGGGATACCCTGAATGGCATACATTGATGTCCTGCTGAGGACAGTGACATACTGGTTGTAACCAGTTGCACATGCCAGCATAAAGATGAGCTCCATTGTGTAATAGTACTGAGGTGAGGGTTATAATATCTCATCACCTGCCTCTGTGTGTATGTGTGTGTGTGTGTGTGTGTGTGTGTGTGTGTGTGTGTGTGTGTGTGTGTGTGCGTGTGTGTGTAGGCTGAAGCAGTTTGATGACTTTCCCACTCACAGCACTTTCCAGTGTCCAACTTTAGCAGTCCTGCTGATGTCATTCATCTTAGATATACTTGTGTGCACTTGTCAGCCCTGTATGCTCTGTTGCATGTGCAATAACTGCATAACACTACAATACAAATAACTACATAGGCAGGGGTTCTATTCTTAGGTCTGGAAAATGTTTGTGTATGTATCAGTGTATGTACAAGAGTTTGTAAGTGTGTATGTTTGTAGGCTGAAGTATTTTGAGGACTTTCCCACCCACAACACTTCGGAGTGCTCAACTTTAGCAGTCCCACTGATGTCAGTCATCTTAGAAGTTCTGTTGTGCACTTATCAGCCCTGTAATCTCTGTTGTGTGGTGTAGTAACTGCATAACACCATGGTACAAATAACTAGATAAGCAGGGGTTCTATTTTCAGGTGTGGTAAATAGAGGTGTGTGTGTATAACTGTATATACAAGAGTTTGTAATTGTGTATGTTTGTAGGCTGAAGTATTTTGAGGACTTTCACACCCACTACTTTAGCAGTCCTGCTGATGTCATTGCCCTTAGAAGTACCTTTGGACAGCACTCAGCCCTATAAGCTCCATGGCGCATGTAATAACTAAGTACCAGTATAGTATAGATAACTAAATAGGCAGGTGTTCTATACTCAGTTCTGCTAAATGTGCATGTGTGAAGGTGTTTATAAATGTGTGTGTTTGCAAGGTAATGTATTTTGATGCCCTTCCACCCAGTACATTTCCCATTGTCATACTTTACAAGGGTTCTAGATGTAATCACCTTAGACATACATTGCAACACTGTTAAATCCTATCATCTCTGTGGTGCATGTGATAATTTTGTAAAACTATAGTAGACATAACTAGATAGGTAGGGGTTATAAACTCAATACTAGAAACTGTCATACTTTCTGTGTTTGTAAGACTCACATCATCTGTGTGTGTGTGTGTGTGTGTGTGTGTGTGTGCGTGCGTGTGTGTGTGTGTGTGTGTGTGTGTGTGTGTGTGTGTGTGTGTGTGTGTGTGTGTGCTTGTGTGAGAATCATATCCTTTGGGGGTGTGGCTTATACAATTTTGAGGCATTTACCACCTAGTACACATCCCATTGCCCTACTTTACATGGCCTGCTGATGTCATTCACCTTAGATGTACCTGTACACACTTGTCAGCCATCTAAGCTCAGTGGCATGTGCAATAACTGTGTAATCCTATAGTGGAAATTCACAGATAGTTAGGGGGTCTAATCTCAATACCGACAACTATAGTAGTGCATGTAAAGCATATCCTCTGTGGCTGTTATGTGTGTAGGTTATACCATTTTAAGGCCTGTTGACCCCCTACTCATGACATTACTTTAAAGACCCTGTTAATGGCATCTGCCTCACATGCACCATGTAACACTATACAGCCCATACCAGTCATCTGTACAGATGTACATGTAATATCCACATGTTTGCAAACTATACATGGTCTGTGTCCCCTAACAATAAGCATTCCTGTGATATCAGAACAGAAACAAAAAGATGGGGCAAAATCCAGTAGGAAAATACTTAAACTGAAAAAAACAAACTGCAGTAGTGCAAAAGTATTTAATGAAACACACTGTTAAAAGTACTCTTTAAAAACAAAAGAAGATTAGCGCTTTCGTACCCAGCATGGTACTTCATCAGATCTAAAACTTTACTGAACAGTTACAATTTAAATAGTGCTAACAATTAATTCTGCAAATCACGTGACTTCAAAATGGGTTTAAGGGGAATAAACTCATTTAACCCCTTAATGCCTGTTGCTTGCAAAAGTAACATCCCTTTTATCTCTTGACATTCTGTTTTGTTAATCAAGCCACCACCCCTAACACTAGGCTGACATATCTCCAGAACCAAAAATGTAAAATAGTGATCACTGCCCATTAAAGCAACATGTTTTGCAAATGCATTTCTACTATCATTCTTCCAAATGCTGTACAGATGCTCACGTATCCGGTCCTTTAAACACCTATTTGCTTTACCTACATAAAACATTTTGCAGAGTTCACAAGAAGCTAAATAGACAATATTCATTGTATTACAGTCAGCAGTGACTTTAAGTTCATACACATGCCCAGTCACAGGATGTACAAATATATCATCATTATTAATGTGAGCACACATGGTGCATCTCTGACAAGGGAGAGTCCCTAACTTATTTCCTGTATTACTGTTAACAGCAGCTCTGTTGTACTTACAACAAAGGAATCTTTTAAGACACTTCTGATTCTTAAAAGCAAAGTGTGGTGTCTCTCCCAACACTTGCTTACATTTAACATCTGATTGTAGTAATTTCCAATGTTTCCTAATGATACCACATATAACAGAAGAATCATTAGAAAAAGTGAGGCACATTCTAGTTTTACTTGACTGATTCTCCACCTTACTATTAACCAGGTCCATATTTGAATTCGAATAAGGCCTTGAACGAGTGTCCCTGAATGAGACAACCTTGCCTTGTGCTTCAAATATATCATATTGTGAATAGCCTTTATGCCTAAATTTATTGGAAATCCCTTCAAAAGATTCATACATGCAGCTATCTTTCGTGTGCAGCCTAGCTGATCTATAAAATTGCCCTTTTAACACATTTTTCCTTAATGGATTTAGGATGCATGCTCCTGGTATGTAAGATGTTATTAGTCTTGCAGGATTTAGTGTAAATCTCTCTCTGAATACCATCTGGGGCTAAAAGAACCTGCACATCCAAAAATGAATTCCTTTCATTGGAAGAGCTAAATGTAAACTTCAAAAAATCCGTACTGCTATTGAGATATGCAACAAACTCACATAAAGAACAGTAGTCATTGTCCCAAGTAAAGAAAACGTAATCCACAAAATGACTATAATGGAGGATAAATCTTGAGAAGATGTTATTGTCATTAAACACAAACTCAGACTCCCACTGAGTCATGACAATGTTGGTCTGTGTCTCCTAACAATAAGCACTCCTGTGATATCATTGCCAAATATGTCACAGTTACCATTGTGACACACAAGCCAGCAGCAGACATCGTGCCTGAATGACACATCATGCTGATACAAAGTCTGTCACTCTATCACTTGTGCAGGTTTGTAGGAGCAGTAGACAAGACCAGTAGCTATGTCTGGTGGGTTATTCCACCATCCATGAAGGCATTCACAAGATGACTTGTTGTAAGAGGTTGTGTGTTTTGTCCCATGCATATAATCTATGTGGAGCTGGTCATGTGTACGCAGCACTATAGTACATAAAAGTGGATATGTAGGGTTGCTAATATGTCTATTGGCAACTGTGTATATGTCTCTGTGTGCACAGCCCCTGTGGCTGTCTTCAGTGTGTGTATGTGATGGCTATACCATTTTTTGTTTTACATCATTTCTCATTTACATCTCATTTTACCTTCATTTGTTTAGGCTTGTTCATGGCCATCATGTAATAGCGTAAGTGACCTCTATGAATTGCGGCTTGCTTGCATTCATTTGTAGACAGTGTGGCTATATCTAGCACATTCCTGTAATTACACTGAATACCACACTAGATTTTTTTTTCGGTTAGTATAGAGCAGACAGAACATTGCTTAAAATTTGCTGTCATTCTTATCTTCCAGATAGATACATTGATTTATAATTAAAATCCATGGAAGGCTAAAAACTATAAACTACTAACAGAGTATGTGGAGAGTGCATTAAGAAATATATATGACAGCTTTGAGAAAATGGGATCTTGCAGAAGACTCCAAGAAGTGAAACATAAACTGCAACTTGAGTGTCATTTAATGTGGAATACAACAGATATAACACTCAATACAGAGAGAGGATGGTGGTTGTCATGTTGCTCTGAGTTGTTAGAAGTAATAAAAGTACAACATTTGCAGGAGGCTATAAGTATTAGACATGAATTAAAAAAAGTGTGATGTCATGAGCAGTGGAGGAATGTGATGGAGAAAAATAAAACTTGGTGAAATAGATGAGTAAAATGAAAGGAAGAAAAATATTGGTATAACAGCAAAATTGTCAGTCATGGGCATAAGAACATGGAAAAAGTTAGTGCAGGATAAATAGACACCCAAGGGCAAGGTGAAGCTAGGAATAAATGGCTGTGTGATAAGTTAGAGTAAGGACAAGGGGATGGGTGCAAAATCATAGATAAATGGACTAAAGCAAACAAGGGATTTGTTAGACAGGAATGGATGGCCCAATAATGGAATTATTCGAAATAAGAAATACAGAGAAATTGGAAGATGTGTGATCAGTGAAGGTAAACCATTGAGGAAGGTGTTGGGATAATTAACATGAATGTGCATATTAGCTCACTTTACCATTCATGCATGAACATTTCCTATAGTGTTTTTAACAGTTGTTTTTTCTTTTAAATTAAAATTTTCCTTTAGTTCTTTACATACCAAGAGGAACAGCATATGATACTGACTCTGTAGCATTAACCTCTGTCTTGAGAAAACTCCTTATGATAAGGGGCATAACTATACAATCATTGAGACAATAGCAACAAAGTGCTTCATGTTTTATTCCCAGAAGGGATTTGCATTATCACATATTAAATAGTTTGTTTAAGAAACAATGAAGCTAGATTTTTAATACAAAATTTGAATGAGTTGTTCATCAAAAGCTTTGTGGTAACTAATATACTGTCAACAAGCAATACTATTTCTACACTAAATTTTTTCAAGCAGTACTGTGTTTTTATTCTGCTAGTGTTGCAAACAAATAAAAGAGTTGCAAGTTCATGTTGTTTGAGTTTGTGTTATTATACATAACTTAAACACAAAAGCAGAACTTAGTTTTATTTAACTAATGAAGGCACCAAACTTCCTTTTCAACAATACTCCCTGGATATCATCGTGTCCTTCAAAGTATTAATACAACTTTTCAATTCAGTGGTGTTAAACATCTGTGTTTTAAAGTGGGGAAAAGCTGCAATTGTTTCAGTGAAAACAAATATTTATGTGCTGCTCTATTCTTTGGATTCAGAAACATGGAAGGTACAATCACACAAAGTTGACAGCTGTTTATATCTCAGGCACTACAAGGTCTGAAGTTAACTAAGGAATAAGATTGTGGTGTGCTAGTATTAACTCAGCCACTCATTAAATAATGAGCTGTCAGGGCAAGAACAGCTCACGGTCAGCATTTGTAATCTGGAGTAATGGCTGCAGGATGTTTTAAGAAAGATTTGTGAAAAATGACATGTGCACAAAAATGGGAGGAGAAACACTGCTAATGGGGAACAGGGTGCAATCACCCTGTCCATGTAAGACCCACTGGGAGATCACACCCTACATTAGACATGCTCCACCTCTGGGCTCTCGCTCTGAGAAAGATGATGACAGTGTAGAGTACAGATGTAACTCTGCAAATTGCAGAAAGTTCATTTCAGGTGGCTGATGCTGGTATCTAGGTGCCTGTCCACTGGCTTCCAGAATGCTGTGGTTAGCTGGGTCTTTCTTATGTATAATCCTGCAGCACTGGCAGAGCCACCAACAGGAACCACAGCAGACCACATAGGTGAAGCCACCCTCCCCCCAGGGCAGAGTTAAAGGATCTGTATGCCTCCTTCTCCATGGATGTTTCTTATGAGGCCTTCCTGACAGTTTCTGTTGGGATGAAGGTGATGTACTCGTTGAGGGCTGGTGGACTGTGATGGGACACAAGTCATGCCATGGATATAGCTGCATAAAACTGGAAAACAAATGTAGAGAAACAACAAAACAAACTACAAACAATTGTAAAATTCTGAAAGGAAAGCAACAGTAAGGTGGAGGAAACTGCAAACAAACAATTACATACAGTATTACATAATAAGGAAAATATTAATCTCAACTGTAATTGCATTCCAACAGGAAAAATACATAGATAAGTGCTACAAATAGAAACTCATGTAATTTGGCCTTTGTAGCTTCTGTACCCCCTCCCACTGTGTAATGCATATGCTCTACAGTATGGTAGGAAAGAACCTACTATATGAATAAAAACAAAACTTATATACTTGGATCCATAAAAAGCAAGTGTGCCCCTGTTAAATCACTGCATGGCAGTACTACTAGCACATGTATGCAGACCCTTATTAATGTATAGTGAATATGACTACTAAAAGGTCTGTTTCATGCAGTCATCTGTGTACATGAATGTGTGCTATAGACTGTCATTTGAGTGCGTGCATTGAGGTATATTTACATACAACATGGGTACGTAGCACACTCGTCAAGTTAAACCTATCAGTTCACATAGCACAAGGAGTCCCAAATTCTTGGATACTGAGCCCATAAGGTTGGTATTTACCCAAGCAAACATTCTATTTTTAGGTGACCTTATTGTTAGACATACAGATATACCTCTTGACAGGCTGAGCCAGGAAAAAGTGATGGCTAGTTGCTTGTCTGGTGTCGGGATCCATCAGATCACACACGCACTCAGGTCACTGACCAACAGGTACCAGCATGACTCTGTCATAGTACATATGGGTATCAATAAATTGAGATGTACCTCACTGGACTATATGAAGAGCATCCTACCTTCTCCAGAGATGATACCCTTATATAGCCAAATAATAATCAACTTGTATGATACCCTTATATAGCCAAATAATAATCAACTTCAATCATCAGTTCAGATTTTGGAGTTATTTGAAGGGAGTCTAATATTTGTCAACCTAGGAGGATAGACCATGCTGGTTCACCTAGAATGGCCAACATCTGTCCCCTCTAGGGCTTTAGTTATTGGTAGACATTGTCAAACCCTACAGTACCTTTTTAGGCAATTCCAGCTTGATACAAATATCAATATAATGAAGCAAATAAAGCAAAATAAAATATGGAGGTGTTACTGATCAATACTAGAAGCCTAAACAAAAAACTCCGCTCTGTAAAAGCTGCCCCCAAACTCTTGTGGATGTGGACTGTTGTGCAGTGACTGAGACATAGTTTCAAACAGCATAGGGAACTCCATCTGTGTAGGACTATAATGCCTTTCACAGGTTTAGACCAGCTACTGGACAGGAGCAGAGAAAAAGGTGCAGGTGTCTCGATCTTTATCCAAAACAGACTCACACCACAGCTGTAAAGCAGCATGATTACCTAGAGGTTCTTTATGTCCTAAAAGCCATCAGAAAGGACCCATACTGTTTAGTAGCTGGCCATAGACCTTCCTCTAAGACATAAACAACACTATATCTATCTACAAGAAACAGATTCCATTAGTATTAACCCCCAATACCATTTCTAGGTGAGCTAAAATATCCAATTCTAGACAGGGAAATCCACATCACCACTAGCGCACAAGCACAGAGATTCCTGGAGTTTGTCAATGCAAATGCCCTGGAACAAGTAGTCAGAGGATCTACTAGGGGAAACAACATCTTGGATCTTGTCCTCACTTATATGGGGGCATCTTGCACCATCCCTTGTGTATCTTCATTACTTTTTAGGTCTGAACATAAAGCTGTTTCCTTCAAAACAAAATTGAAACCAGAGAACTCATCCACCCAAGGTAACTTTAGAAATTTCTCTAAGACAAACTACCTACTCAGATCCCCACCAAACCCAGTTATCTCCACTGAAAACACTGAAACCTACACCACCACACTATACCACCATGTAAACAACTGCACAAATGCTGCCGTACCCTGTAGGAACAAGCATAAGGCAAACCTCAGAAACAAACTCCCTTGTTAGAACCATAATGTCAACACATGTTACAGTAAAAGGAAGAGGATTTTGACCAAATGTAAGAAGAGTAATTCCCAGAATGAAAACACCTTCATCAGTGAAATAACAAACAATTTAGGAGCTTAATAAAGTCCACCAGCACCACGTCTGAGGCTAAAATAGTCCCAATGCCAAAGATAATCACAAGGCCTTTTTTAGTTATGTTCTTAATCTTGAATGAGCTGAGCTGATTGTGACCGATGCTACCTACACTGAGGCATAAGATAATAGCTAATCTACTGGCAAATAAATTTAGCTCAGATTTTACCCCTCTTTCCCCTCTATCTATTCTACAAGATATACCAAAAACTGACTCACCTACAGCTACCACACAAGACCAAGTTCTGAAAGTGCTATCAAACTCTAAAAATACTGCATTGATGGCTCCTGATAATATCCCTGAATGGATCATAAATAATATGAAGCACAGTTTAGACACTCCCCACTAACGCTGTTCACTCTTAGCCTCCATATAGGTTTTGTAGCAAGTGAATGGAGAACAGCTAGAGTTATTCCTTGCATAAGTGGGGACCTTCCACCCAGTCAATTACAGACCCATAATTCAGACCAGCCTCTTATGCCATGGAAAGACTTAGAATGGAACTAATGTATATGGACAAAGGGAACTTTCAGCACTGGGCCCATCTCAGCTGGCATTCATCAAGGGCAGGTCAAACGTACTCAGCCTGGTGGTCTTCTTTGAAAAGGCAACCAAACAATTGGTGAAGATGGAGTGGGACACACCACATACCTCAACTTGGCCAAGGCTTTTGACAAAATCTCCCAGTTGTGTTAGTAGAAAACCTAAATAAACTGGGAATAACCGCCTATGTCACCTGCTGAATTGCCTTCTGGCTCACTAACAGGATGCAAAAGGTCAAAATAGGGGTAGCTACCTACACAGAGAGACCAGTCATGAGTGGATTCCCCCTGGGTTTATTGCTTTGGCCTCTGCTGTTTGGTATATACTTCTCTGAAGTGAAAAACAATATCAAAGGATTCTGGATGACTAAGTTTGCAGGGAACTGCAGTTATTAAATCCCTAAAAGACTTAGCCATTCTGCAGAAATGTTTGTCACAAACAAATAAATGGTCTCAGAATCATAGACTGAAACTAAATGCCTAAAAATACAATATCATATCCTTTGTGAAGTCATCTAGCCAAGGGGACTACCCACTAACATTACTTCTCTGAGAGCTGACCCAATAAGTCAGAATTTGGGAATTTACATGGAGAGTGACCTAACTTTCGATCAACATGTGTCCACTGTCATAAGAAATTTCTTCTGTATTGCACAGCTTATAAACAGAGGGACTGCAACTACATCTAGGGATGTTATTGCCCCTTTTACTCAGCCTCATTATGACTGCTATTGAGTATAATGTCCCCTTTGGCATGTGTCTGTCCAGACACATCCAACAACTGGTCTGTCCACAGAGATACCATACTAAAATGGTACAAGGTCAGAACAACATGTCCTACATGGACTACCTTAAAGCTCTGTCACTATACATGCTATTTTACAAAGTGCTAAGAGGTGACCTGTTTCTGGCATATAAGGCATCCTCCAAACCAATGCAGATGAACTTACTACATGAACAAGTCCAAATGGCATCAGAAATGCTCAGTTCAGGGATCTTAGCCTCTTCTGCAACATCAGCAGAATTGTTTGAAGGGACAAGTATATCTTACAGAGGATACGACTTCTCTGGAATAGACTCCCCATGTACATAAAAAAACACTCATCCTTGTCCATAGGTTGATAGGTTCATAGGAGGTTACTAGGCTAACGGCCCAAGAGCCTTTACAAGCTGAGCCATATTTATCCTGAGTTTACCAATTTTCAACAGCTAGGTGAATGAAATTCACAGAGGTAATAGCCAATGGTAATTAATAAAGACTGCGTCTGTCTGTCCAGTAGGCACATGGGCCTCTGTCTTCATAGATTCAAGTTCTACTTTAATCAATGGCTGGGTAATAGAAAATTTACCATAGAACTTCCCCCGTAAAACTAATGGACAGGGGCAGTTCCTAAATAATTTATCCCAAGTTTGGGTGCCCTCAAATTATCTATGGTATGATTATAGTTATTTTCACATTAAAGTTAATATATAATTATCAACTATGGGATGGCTAAGGCCTATCTAACACCAAATGGGGCTGGTTAATTCAAGCACCAAAAGGGAAACTAGATAGGCTTAAAATGGCCCACAAGGGCAGCTATCTTAGCACTTATTTATGAACCTACACATAAGTGGTTCTCTGTGAACAAAAAAGTTGCTGGTCCTGTAGTATGTAGGCTATTACTCCACTTCCTAGATTTTTGTATAATGTCTAGATGTTTTGCCTCATATTTTTGTCTATTCCTCTTAAAATTTATGGTTTTCGGGCAAATCATCGATGCCTGAACTAAATACTGACAGACATTAACAGACATTTGAATTTCAGACGTCATATCCTTTAGAAACTGCATGCTAATGTAAAGCCTATTATTCTAACAACTTTCTCAGTTTGTAAGTGCTATATGTAATATTTTCCTTGATTGTTAGCCTATGTCTTCCCATTATTTCTGGGTTTATATAGATTTCTTGCACTAAGATGTTATGAGGTATATTGCAGCTTCTCAGTATTAGTAATATAGCACCCCCACGGACGTTTCACTCACAAGGCAGCAGTTCCTGTGCTGCCAGTTGTGCAATGTACTGTGGGTAATGCAGATGGAAAAGAACACCTGCTGAAGGAAAAGAACATCACTGAAAGACAAGTGCATTACCTGTTGAGCCATCCTGGCATCACCACTGCTGCTAACCATCAAACAGCATCCATGGGACCTGACAACATCCCAGGCTGCATTCTACACGAACTGCAGAATGAACTGGCACCCCACCTAAGCACCATGCTCAATCATAGCCTCACCTCAGGCTTTGTGCCCAATGAATGGCACACAGCAACGGTTATCCCACTCCACAAAGGGGGAGCCACAACGGAACCCGGGAACTACCACCCCATTAGCCTAATGAGCCTGGTCTGCAAGGCCATAGAACGTATCATCATGGATATTATACACAAAGACATTGGTAATCTCTAAACTCTGTACCCCAGCCAGTTAGAGTTTGTAAAAGGCAGATCATGTCTCCTAAATCTGATAGGCTTCTTTGAAGCAGTCACCAAAGCTGTAGACGAGGGTAAGGTGGTTCACACAGCCTGTCTAGATCTCGCCAAGGCTTTTGACACCATCCCCCACTCTGAAATTATAGATAAACTCACTAAACTAGGTGTAAATCCCTATGTCACAAGATGGATTGCCAACTGGCTCACTGACAGTACCCACACTGTGAAAGTAGCAGATTCCAAATCCGACTTCAGACCAGTGACAAGTGGAGTACCACAGGGTTCAGTCCTGGGTCCTCTCCTGTTTGATATCTACTTTTCTGAAGTACAGGCTAACACAGAAGGTCTTTGGTTAATGAAGTTTGCAGATGACTGCAAACTAGGAGCCATAATCAAAACTGCTAATGATGGGGACATCCTACAAAAGGGCCTCACGGAGACAGATGCCTGGTGTCAAAGCCATGGCCTTAAGCTCAATGCCAAAGAGTGCATTGTCATCCCCTTTGGTAAAAATTATGTACCCATGAGCTACCACATAGGTGGTAGTCTACTTAACACTGAAAGTGTGATAAGAGACCTTGGGACACAGGTGGACAGTAGTCTCTCCTTTGATAATCACATCACCACAGTAGTCAGGAAATCCTTCTACATGGCACACCTCATCATAAAAGGTTCCTCATCCAGGAAAAATAAGTCATTGTTCCACTCTACTCATCACTCATTAGACCCATTATAGAATACAATGCCCCTTTTGGTATGTACCTCACAAGACATCTACAACAACTGGAAAGTCTGCAGAAATACCTCACAAAGAGTATTACCAGCCTCAAACAGATGCCCTACGCAGACCATCTCAAAAAACTCCAGCTTTACTCCGTCACATATCGCCTACTCAGAGGCAATTTCTTTTTTTTTTTCAATAATCATTTTTTATTGTTTTTCACAACCATATTACAAATTCACACACTATGTACAGTATATACAAAATGCTTCCATTGGTTAACTTCACATTATATGTCAACCTCATGTATTGACAATAGATACAGCACTAACAAGCAAAAGAAAAAAAACATTAACAAATCAAAGCCAACAACAATCTATATCTCTACATCCTCTGTCTAATCTAAGATTGATTTTACACTGTACTATAGGTTCAGAGGCGATTTCTGCTTAGCATACAAAGCTATGTCAAACCCAGAGCTGTTGGATATGCTCCACTTAAAGAAATCCCAAGTCTTCCGAGCTACATGCTCTAGGGACCTAAACCTTGTCACTACAATAGACTGAACTTGCTGGAGGGATAAATTCCTGTCCCAGAGACTTCCCATACTCTGGAACAAACTACCTATCTATATCAAACAAAGCTCTTCATTTGCACTCTTCAAGAAAAATCTTGATGATTTAATAGGAAATAGGAAATTCACCCCAGGGATCACCTCCGTGGCTCTGCTCGACAGGAGCACAGGAAAATAATTTTCTTGAAAGGTGAAAGCCAGAGTACTTTTTTGGCTAGGCTTATATAGGCCCTAGGGCCAATAGCCTAGTACCTACCTATGAACCTATAAACATATAAACTAATATAACATTACAATGGCTACCTGGCAAAAGTAGCGAGTAGGTACTACCTAATAAGCAAGAGGTGTGATCACAGCCCCAAATATGAAGCTGCCTAAGCTGTTTAAATACACAGCTGTGTATCAATTAATTAGTCTGTGACTCTGACCAATAATCAGCTACTTATGGTACAGAGTAAGACAAAGGTGCACTTGCCCTCTTGCAACAAGAGAGGCAGTATAACTTCTTTAGATATTGATAGTGATTCTCTTCAATGGCCTCGAGAGCTATGAGAGAAGAAAAAAAAACAACACATTAGTAATGTACAGTACAAACTGGCTGGGTAAATGTTATTTAAAAAAGTTAAAAAGATTCTTACAATGCAAGTCTACAAGTTAGGAGCTCTCACTCTAACATCTTCCCATCGGTGAAGAAATCTGGATAACACCTCTTCTACTCACTGTAGTGGTGTCTGTACTGCTCGCCAGCTTGTGGGATACCATTTGCCTTAGTCATCACCCCAGTAAGTCAGTGGCAGACATCCACCTTATGCTGAAGGCCTTCATATGAATACCCTAGCAAATAGCTCCAGTGGTCTTTATCTAGGAAATGGAGAAAGACGGTGCTGATCTGGTTGCATCACCAGGGTGCCCTATGATTACCGATGCCCTCTGAAGCCATAGCCATTCATCAGATCTCATACCAGTGAATCATGGAGGGCATCTCACAAGCATACCTATTTCCCTCTGGGAGAATTGTTGAGAAGTGTAGCAGAACTCAGTAATTCATTCAGTTCCAGGCTTGGAAATGGTCCATGCCATTTTTGAACTTGTAGAATACAGTGTGTGAGGTGTGAAATACAGCAACCAATGTTTAGCTGTATGGCACATTTGTGTGACTATGATAGTAATTGTGTCCTAGGGTAGCCCAATGTCTCACAAGGTAAAGCATAGAATGATAACAATCCTCCTCACAGTATTCCCATGCCTGAGAACTTGTATCACAGGTGTTCATGCGTACATAAAACCATGAAGGAGTTTCCACAAAGGTCTGTTCATGGGTGAAATGTGTTGACTCACTAATTCAGAAAGATTGGGAAGCTGAGCCCTCAGTGCAATAATCATCAGGCCCAGATGCTGACATCTACACAATATGAACACAATCAGATGTAGACAGTCTCACTGGGTTAGGAAACAAAGCAAGCTTTACCTGTTGTCAATGTGCAACAGCTTCCAAACACTCACTGCACGTTAGGACAGCATATGTAAATTAATTATATAAATAAGATCATCCTTAAAGATGTTAGAAGGTCAAATGGTAGTCTATATTATGTTATGTTATTGTAAATCTGTCATTACATGGATGATTTAATTTATATAAATAATTTAGATACTAGATTGCTATTTATTAGGGGGTATTGCTGGGGTTTCAATTTGTTCTGAGGAAGTTCTTTGACATTATGTGGGATGATAGCACTCGGCACTTAATTATTTCCGACAGTTACTTCACCTTTGATGATGTTTATTAAAAGTGTGGATTGTGGCACAACCTCCGTGTGATCCACAGTACTCCAGCAAGCAGTCAGTATTTGGTGACTCGCAAAATCCTACACCACCATTTCTTTTTTGTTTACTAGTCTTATTGGATGGTTAATGTGCAACAGTTTCTAAGTACTGCTTCTCAAAGCAAACACTTGCTATGCAGAAATATGCAGTGGCTTTTAGGTGTGTAAGACACAAGGCAGAGTAGTTAAAGATGCAAAGGGAATGGTTTACACAGGAGATATCAAGTTTATTGGGAGACACACCCAACACCAGTTGTCAAGTGTGGCTATTAAATGTGTCAGACAAACACTGTGATGTCAAACCATTACTATGATGGGATAGGAACCAGCTATTTTTGTTTATACCTTATGTTTAAGGCATATATTGCTGAAGTTAACAGTGACATGTAATTAGCACAGTCATGGTATAGTAGTAGTACTGTGGCACCATAAATGGTAATGTGCACATGGATGGTGTGTGTGTGTGTGTGTGTGTGTGTGTGTGTGTGTGTGTGTGTGTGTGTGTGTGTGTGTGTGTGTGTGTGTGTGTGTGTGTGTGCTGAGCAGTACAGGAAGTGATCTCTGCTATCCCTATAGAAGGCAGGTACCAGACTGTACAAGACACAATACTGTGACACAAAAGGGGACCATGCCAGACTAATTACGTGTAAGTCAAATGCTTATGTGTGGGCTGTACTTTTGGAATGTTTGCAGTGTTGATTGTGGGCTGGTTACTCGGAAAGATATTACAAGTATAATCTATAATGTTAATATTCCCACTGGAGTTTTACAGAAAGGAGGATATATTGTGACAGAAGTAGTGGATGAGCAGTCTATATTGGCATACTGACTCAGTGTATTTTTATTCATGCAGCAACATGCCAGACAAGGAAAATTGTGAGAAAATCAAGGTCAATGGAGACAAGAAGAGTAGGAAAATTCATAGATGCGGAATGCGAGGTATTTCAGCAGACTCTCCATATCTGATGACTCCAACTGGTCCTATGGGAATGTGCTTGCCATAATTTTGTGGCCAGGAATGCAAATGCAAGCAGGTCAGATGAATGACCACTGACAATGCCCTTGCTGTTGAGAAGCAGGCTCTTTGTCTTGCTCAGGAAGTCAAGGAGATGGGAAAGTGACTGCTAGTTGAGACAACTTTAATGGAGACAGAGGAGATTATGGCATTTCACAGAGGGGAAACAAAGTCCTCATAGTTCCATGGTGTGGTTTCGTGATGGGCCTTGGAGATAAGCTGCAATGGACCCCAACAGTACCTGTTGGAGATGTTCCAGGTATAAAATGCTATACCTATATTACAGTATGATTACCTTCTACTGCTCCCTTTATCACTGTACATCTCACAACTGACTGTGTGAACTTTGGATACTATAGGAAAATCAGGGACACCACCTCCTTTGGCACATGCACAGTGTAAGATATTACCTAGTATTGCCAGTATGTACCATAGTATTAAATCTGCAATGTGAAGATATTGGCCTGAATATACCGCTAAAGCCTTAAAAATAAATAAAAATAAAAAAATAAAAAAAAACAAGGGCATTCAGAAGCCAAGTAGCTGAAACTCTGGTATGTCCTTTAAGGGTCACTTCCATATATTAAATAAAAATAGCAGTCTAGCCCACAGTTCAGTACCAAAAGATTTATTGAAAAGGTAAAAACACAGAAGAGGAGCGCTTTCATCTTGGTACACAACACTTTGTCAGATGAAGTTAATATGAACACATGGGTCTACTTGATATGGTCAGCATTTCACAATGTTGAAATTCATATCACCGAGACCATATGATCGACATTTGAAATGTCGACCATACAAGTAGAACATAAAAAACAAAAACAAACTAACCTTAACACTGCTAGCAGGGGAGGGCTTCATACCCCTGCACCCCCCCCCTGGAACTTAAATATAACCAACTCCGAGATTGCACTACAGTGCAGAAGTGGAAATCTTTCCATTCCGCACTGTAGGGAGATGCCGGTTTCCCATGGTCGACATTTCAAATGTCGATCATATGTTCTCGGCCATATGAATGTCGACATTGTGAATTGTCAACCATTTGAAGGGGACCCAAATGGTTTACTATTGAAATTGCGATTGAACATGGTCGAACGGCCACTTTCTTTCTAACGATTTTACATGAAAAAAATCAAAATCATTAATCACCAACAAACAACGGGACGACGCCACATTACCGCCACACCACCTCCACCACCCACACATGCTGCTGGTTCATATGGGGTGCGATGATATGCGCTTGCACAATTTGCCTTTTCCATGGTGACATTCGCCAATCGCCGTCAGCCTAGTCGAATCGGTCGCCAAGTTCAATCATATCCGGAGCCACCCAAATACATACATATAGGTCTTTAGAAATAGTTTATATTTTTCTAAGAGTTAATTTAATGTATTAACTACTTAATTACAGCTAATTAATTAACTAAATGGTATAAAAGAAGCAGGAAAGTTTAAGTATTTTATCTGTTGAAGTCTTGGGTTCCAAGACGAAAGTGCTCATCTACTGTGTTTTTACCATTTTAATAAATCTTTTGGTACTGGACTATGGGCTGGACTGCTATTTTTATTTATTTTTTGGTGAAAAGCGTTTTACACATTTTATTTGTCATTTCCATATATGCCATGGGCCTCCGCTTAAGGAGGTTTAAGGTATTATACAGTGATGACTTTAGCTTGGCTGAGTCTTACTTCAAGTTTTTATTAAACTGTTATGGGTACAGAAAACTAATTTTGTTATTCCAATAGGAATAGAAAAGTTGTATGTTTATTCTGTGCAAAGGTCACTGATTTGAGTGTAGCACTAGACAAAATACAGACTTAAAAGTAAATAGTATTATAGAACATATAGGTATTTACAACTTGTGTCACAAAAGTGACTTGGAAGTCACATAAGAAATTTGTGATCTATTAGAAGTTATTGAATGATATAATGTACATCCCTATTTGTCAAGTATCATAAAGAGAAGTAGCCACCAACTATGGAAAAGCACATCTTTTGAATGTCTCAAATCAAAGGGTGGTGATTTACTGATCATACAAAAATCAATAATCAATTGTTATATCTGACACATGCAGAAAAATACACTCAAACTAATTTGTTTTTAAAAATACAGAAAACGTAATTTTTTTTCCCATCACTTTTTACAACAATAGCTGAATAACAACTGTCAGTCTTATAAGTATGTTCTCTAATACCAGAAGCTTAAAGAAAAAGTTTGACTCATGGCATTGTACTATGATAAATAGAGATTGTGACCCATGAACAATAAATAAGATATGGCCACTCACAAACGATTGAGTCTTTCCACTCCTTTCCCTGAATTGCACAGAGTTTACAGCCATTGTTGAAGAAACAAGTGAGAAGGCGGTGTAGTCTTTATCTGAATTATAAATATATATATAGTACATCAGGTATATAAATTTGATAGTCTGAGAAATAAAATTGATGTGTTCTGGTTTGAATAAAATCAAACGTTGCCCATTTATTACAGTCTGGCATATGTAGACATCCCCAATGTATATCCACAAAATTTGGTAAATGATTCTGTTTTTTTTTTCCACTATTCCTTTTGTCAACATGATATAAACAGGCAGTGGAAATCAGATGACAAAAGTACTAAAACAAAAGACATTTTTACCTCCTAGCTTCTTGCTCAGATAATCATACAAGTAATTGATCCATTTACGGTGGGACTAGCTTGATAAAATGTATTATATACTAATAAGGATGAATTATGTAGAACCTGACATATCTCACTTTGCAGTGAATATTTAGTGATTACCACAGACATTAAGGTACACGTGTCTGCAAAATTACATGCAGCACAAGATACTGGAGGAATCAAATCTGTCTTTCCTAGGAATATTTGAAATGCTGTCTTAGTTCGGGCAAACCAGAACAGAATATGTGGACTACATTAAAGGGTAAACTATGGTCCAATAAAGAAAAAAACAAGTGCAAGAAGTCAATAAAATGAGAACAGAACCGCAAACTGTTATTATGTGTATGTAAATTAACAGAAAAAAAGGCTATTTAAGAAATTATTTGCTTCAAAAAATTAAGTATGCAAGAAATAATACAGCTTAATACAGCAGCAGTCACAAATGATACTGCTGATCTTGAGAACAACCAAGCAATGAGGTATAATCACAAAAAGTCATTTTTAAATGTATGCATAAAATAATTGATTATCTGTTTCTTCTTCTTCTATTTTTACTTGATGAAGTGCAAATAAGAGTTATTCCACTGAAAGAAATTCAATAGTTCGGGTATTTTTTATTTAAGAACAATAAGACTATCAAATATAAGCAGTTGTATTGTTAACATCATGGACCTGAATGAAAATAAATTCATATACAACAGGAAATTGAGCAGGATAACATTTTTCAAGTAAATATATAAATAGGAACAGATTAATAAAAGAGATTTAAAATATTTGAAATTTATGCTATCTTGATCCCTAACTACAACGCAATAGAAAACCTGCAAGAATTGCATCATTCCTAAATACTGGATGAAGAGAATTATTATACTTATAAAAAAAAGAGTAAAAAATACTAGTTAGCAAAAACTATAGCCTAATCAGTCTTCTGGGCACTACAGGTAAGCTTATGGATCGCTTGTTCCAAAACTACATGGTTACGGATACGTAAGAAAACATATGTTTAATAAATTCTATAATGCTTATGTAAAATGATAATATACTGGCAGATGTAATGTATTTTTTTATGGCAACATCATAACAACATTGGATTATTAGTTCATGTTCTAAATGTATATTTCTTCAGTGCTTTTGACAATGTTAAATATAACTAATAAACAAACCTGTAAAACTGAATTTGCACTTCTAATAAATTGGATTAGGAGTGGCTGAAAAGTAGGTCAAAGACAGTTGTATGAGAAGACAAGGCAAAGAAAGTGAAACATCACAAATTAAGTCATCCCTTGGTAATAATTTTAAAATAACATCCATTCAAGATTTATATACCTGATCTGCATAAAATATTTATATATGCTAGTGACATAAAGCTGAGGAAAATTATTAGAGATAATAGTAACCTAAACTGCTGAGTACCTTGAATTACATCTGATTGTGGGTTTCTCTAAATTATAGACAGAACTAAACACAACTTTTGGCCTTGCAAACTCCAAATTTTCCCACCATATAAACAATGACAATTTAAAGTAGGTGACTTTGTTTATGGAATCTTCATTGACTAGCAAATTGTTATTAAAAAAAAATCATGCAAAGAACATATATATGGAAGGTCCCAAAATAAGGTTTATACTGACACTTATTAGAGCTTTGTTCGCCGACATTATAATCAATAAGATTAATGTTTCCTTTGTTTGATTTCAGGAGCTTTTCTTTAGCTCTTAAGTCTTAGGAACAAATTTATAATCAGGACATGCCATAAAAATTAACCACAATGAAAGTTCAAGGTGCTTAACATCTGTTTATGAAAACAAGTAAAATAAAGATGAACTTCCTCAATTAACAATATTTTCCTTTGAAAACACTATGCTTTGCTATTAAAAGGGCTATGGATCATTATCACCTGCCTATGTGACTGATTGGGTTTAAATAATATAGTTAGAAGCATTTCCTTGTACATTATCAGAACAATTCACAGAAATCAAAGTGCTATAAGAAGTTTTGTAGCTAGAGTTGTAGATCAATGGAATAGTCTATAAGCAAAGTATAAAAACAGTGATATTGAACAATTAGATAGATGTGTGTGTGTGTGTGTGTGTGTGTGTGTGTGTGTGTGTGTGTGTGTGTGTGTGTGTGTGTGTGTGTGTGTGTGTGTGTATGTATCTATCAATGTGTGTGACTGTGTGTGTGTGTGTGTGTATGTGTGTGTGTGTATGTATATATATATATATACACACACACACACACACACACATACACATTATACACACCACACACACACACACACACACACACACACATATATATATATATATATATATATATATATATATATATACATATACATATATATATGGTTTAGTATCACATGATAAGAACTGTATTTGACTGAAACTCAAATGGTGTAAAATATCTGACTGAAAATGCAGATGATTGAAACCTCATTTCACTGAATCACGAATCACAGAAAACATTTTAAGTAACAAAATATAGAGTAAAACAATGTTTTTGCCGGGGGGACAAGCACCACTTTACCCTTACACCACTAAGCCTTCCAGTGGAATTAACTATTAGATGAATGTAATTGAATTATTTTTAACAATTTTCTCTTACTTTGTGACTATCATTGTGATGTGAGCACAGCTGCATTGAGCTCCATTCAGCTTCCAACTTGGAGAGCTTTAATGAAGTTGGCCACCAGGTAGGAACATACTCTACTAATTTTACAAGTTCCTTATTCACTCTGTATGCAAACAGGTGCGCTGCAGAGTCTAAGGTTAAAACTTCTCCAAAACAAATCTTTAGTTCCATCCCAATTCCCTTAGCACAACTCATTCTTAAAGAGCTTGCTAGCAACATTTGTTTTCTGTAAGCTGAGAAGCTCTAACATAGTGTATCGTCTTACATTTCCTGGCTCCTGACTGTTTTTTCTTTTCTTTTCTTTTTGGTCTTGACTGTGTTTTTTCTTTTCTTTTTGGACTCCCTTCTGCTGGAGTTGCTCTGCAACCAGTTCTAACCACCCAGTCTCACACTGATAATTGCTACCCCTCTCCCCCAAGCCATTCTCATAGGAGGCTATATCAATACCCACTCTTCTGGAGCCATCTTTGAAATGTAGTAAGGCAAATAACTTACATCCCCATTATAAGCATAATTTTACTTAATTGTTGTATAAATCTTGTGTCCAGTTTAGCCCTGCTCCACTCACCCTTACTGAGCTTGGGCTCGCTCAGTGTTCCGCCCTGCCCCCCCCAATTCCCACCTGCCCTCAGTACTGTTAAATTTATACTGTCCTAACTACTCCTCCTGCTTCTTTCTCCCAAACAGCATCTCACACATCACCAAGTGACCCTCTATCTCTACAATCAAACTTTTCTCCCACCTTTCTTGACAATTTCTGGTTAAAAACTGTGCCCTATAATGCCGAAGCCCCTTGCTATGCTAACATCAACAAAACACTAGTATTTTCTCTATTCCCCCTGATGCTCATCCTTTATCTCCTCACTGCCTATGAAAACCAGTGCCAGCATGGATTCCACTACGCAAAATGTCAAAGTACCACCCCAGACTTCTCTTACAAGTTAGCTCACCTAACTATCCCCCACACATCCAAACCCTCAACCCCTTTACCTCTTTACGCAATGAAAACCTTAAAATCTAATCCAAAGGACAAACACTATCTAAGACTTATTCATAAGTTTCTAAAGCTCATAATCAGATTTCAGTATAACCTCGTTACAGATGGGTACATCCTTCCCAACCCTGGCCCATTTCCACCTGGTGACAATAGCACCTACACCACTAACCCCATCAATAAAGTACCCCTTAACAGTCCTGCAAACACTCTCCTGACATTTCACTTGAACATTCAAAGTATAAATGATAAAATCCCCAACCTGCATGCCCTCCTAGAAGTTCATTCCCCAGACATAATGTGTCTTATAAAACCTAGCTTAAACCTACTACTGCCAATAATGTGGTATTACCCCCTGGGCTACAACATACACCAATTAGACCAAACAGCTAAGAAGGGAGGTGGGATAGCAGTTCTTTAGAAAAAAACATACAGCTGCCTGTCGGGTGCCAGGATCCGCCACATAACACAAGCACTCAGGTCACTCAAAAGCAAGTACAAATATGACTCCGTCATTGTCCATGCTGGTGTGAATGACCTGAGACGTACCTCCCTGGATTACATGAAAAGAGACATAGAAGAGCTCTCTGATCATGTGGCCCAGGCCGGTGTGTCCCTGACCTTGAGTAGCATCTTACCCTCACCAAGAATGATACTACAGTATAAAGAAAAAATGATCAATTTCAACAATTGGCTAAAGTATTGATGTCACTCAAAGGGGATCCAGTGTCTGTCAGCCTGGGATGACATGCTTGACAAGCCACGTTGCTTCACTAGGGACGGCTTGCACCTGTCACCCCTGGGTTTTTGAATACTGGCCATGGCTCTTGCCACCCCCATAGTGCCTTTTTTAGGCAAGGCTCAAAAGACAAACCCACCTCCTTAGACAACACAAGGAAAAAGAAACTAAGGGTAATGCTGCTCAATGCAAGAAGTCTAAACCTCAAGATGCATGCACTCAAGGCTCTCCTCAGTATGGAGAATATCAATATCTGTGCAGTAACAGAAAACTGGTTCAAGGCTCCCGAGAACACCCCAGCACTACCAGGCTATACCTCATACCATGCTTTTCGGCCCCAAAACTCGGACCGAACCACAAGAGGAGGGGGAGTATCCATATTCATCAAAGATACCCATATTGCCAGGCTAGTGGCACTGCACGAAGCATCTGAGACCATCCATGTGCAACTAACAGTGGGCAAAACTGCCTTCCAGTTTGTAGCCTGCTACAGACCACCCTCCCAAACTCAGGAACCCCACTCGGCTTTCCTGAAGACACTGGAGAATATGAAGGTCTCTCCAAACACCATTACAGTGGGTGACTTTAACTACCCAAACATAGACTGGGAGCACTACTCAAGCCCCAACACCCTAGCCCAATGGTTCCTAGAATTTATGAACTCAAATGCTATGGAACAACTGGTCACCACTCTCATAAGAGGAGAAAACATATTGGACCTGATCATCACCAACACGGGGACTCTATGTTCCATACCAGAGGTATACCCCTCATTGGTAAGATCTGACCATAAATTAATCACTATGGACATCCATATCCCGTCCCCACCCCCAGCAAAGGAAACCACGGTCAAAAACTTCTAAAAAGCAAACTTCCCACTTCTCAAAACCGAGGTGGAATCCTTCAAAGCCCCAGGGCCAGTGGAAAATACGGCCCAAACCACAGAATTCTTTACAAACGCATTCTATGGATACCTACAGGAATGCATGGATTGTGCTATCCCAAATAAAACCAAGACAAACTCCTCCAAAGGCAGGAGACCTGTCTGGTGGACCCCAGCCATAAATAAGCTGTACAACAAAAGGAGGAAATTACTACATGATAGAGAAAAATCCCTGAAAGGGAAGGCAACTCTGATCAGTACTAGCAAGAAACTACAATCCTTCATAAAATCATCTAAGGCTAGTTTCGAAAGAAAAATTGCACAAGACGCTAAAGATAATCACAAGGCTTTCTTTAGTTATGTCTGAAACCTGGGTTAGAGCACAATGACAAAAAATACACTGAACCCACAGACATTGCCAACATCCTGGCAGACAGGTTCAGTGCAAACCCCCCCCCCCTCCCCTCCAAATGAGCAAATGACTATCCCAACAGAGTGTAGCCTCCCTGATATCACAGATGTACAGGTGAGAGCTGCCCTCTCCAAAGCAAAAAACACAGCATCAGTGGGACCGGACGGTGTCCCAGGCTGCGTTTTACATGAGCTCCAAGAAGAACTGAACCCTCACTTAAAATCACTATTCAGTCTCAGCCTTACAACAGGATATGTACCTAAAGAATGGTGTACAGCAACAGTGGTCCCACTCCATAAAGGTGGTGCCACAACAGACCCCGGAAACTATCGCCCTATAAGCCTAACTAGCCTGGTCTGCAAAGCTATGGAGCGTATCATCATGGAACTCATAAACAAAGACATTGAGAACCTTCAAAAACTGGATCCTACGCAATTCGGCTTTGTTAAGGGCAGATCTTGCCTCTTGAACCTGGTCAATTTCTTTGAAACAGTCACCAAGGCCATAGACGAAGGGAAGGTAGTCCACACAGCCTACCTTGACCTTGCAAAAGCCTTCAACACAATACCCCACTCGGGCATCATAAATAAGCTCACCAGCTTAAATATCAACCCCTATGTCACAAGATGGGTTGCAAACTGGCTTAGGGATAGAACCCACATGGTCAGAATTGCAGATGCCATGTCAGACTCTAAACCAGTTACAAGTGGCGTCCCACAAGGCTCAGTCCTGGGACCTCTCTTGTTCGGAATATATTTCTCTGAGGTACAGGCTAACACAGGAGGACTATGGCTGACAAAGTTTGCAGATGACTGCAAACTGGGGGCCATAATCGACTCGCCTGCTGACACAAGCATCCTCCAAAAAGGTCTCACAGAGATGGATAACTGGAGCCAGAGCCATGGCCTAAAACTAAATGCCAAAAAGTGCATAGTCATCCCCTTTGGGAAAAACAAAGTGCCCACAAATTACCACATAGGTGGTAATCCATTAAGTATGGAAGAAGTAATTAGGGATTTGGGGACCCAAGTAGATTGCAACCTCTCCTTTGACAATCACATCGCCAAAGTGGTTAGAAAGACATTCTGTATAGCCCACCTTATCAAGAAGGGGTTCACATCTAGATCAGGAGAGGTCATTGTGCCCTTCTACTCATCACTCATCAGGCCCATAATTGAATACAATGCTCCATTTGGGATGTACCTTACCCAACACCTGCTACAGCTAGAAAGACCCCAAAAGTACCTCACCAAGAGGATCAAGGGACTCAAACAGATGCCCTACGCAGTTAGGCTAAAGAAACTCCAGCTCTACTCAGTTGCTTACCGCCTACTCAGAGGCGATCTGTGCCTGACGTATAAAGCCATGTCCAACCCCGAATTAATGGACATGCTCCACCTCAAGAAATCCAAAGCCATCAGAACTACATGCTCCAGTGACTTAAACCTCAACACAGAAATAAATAGAACATGCTGGAGGGACAGATTCATATCCCAGAGGCTCCCCTCACTCTGGAACAAAATCCCAATCCATGTCAGACAGAGCCCCTCAATGACCCTCTTCAAGAAGAATCTTGAAGTTTGGATGGGAGATCGTAAATTTACCCCTGGGATCTCTTCTGTGTCACTGCTAGACAGAGGCATGGTAAACTAACCTTAAATGGGCTATCTTCTGTGACCTAATATACAGAGGCACAGTCAACTAATCTAAGAAGGGTGACAAAAGCCAAACACACTCTGGCTAGGCTTGTAAATGCCCTAGGACAGATAGCCTAGTATCAACCTATGAACCTATGAACATTGTGTTAATAAAGATCCAGTTCAACGGCCCCCATTTAAAATGCAGGCATCCTCGTTACCAAACTGCAAATTAACAATAATAAGAGCATAAATATTGTCTGTGTCTCCATTCCCCCAAGCAATAAAATAAGCACTCTGGAAGATATTTTCTAATGGTTATCCACTACCTACCCCCAAGAAATCATTATTCTTGGTGACTTTAACACCGACTGGTGCACCTGCTCAGCTTAATCCCCTGTCACCCATATAAATCTGTTTGGGTTCACACAAATAATAACCCCTCCTATTAAGATTAGTAAACCCACCAACAGGGAAAGTATCTTAGAAAGGGTAATTATCAATAGCCACCCAAGCAGGTATACAGCTGGGACTCTACCCGATGATCTAAGTCATCGTTCACTAACTTATATTATTAAGCATAAGGCAGAAAACCACCACAAGACTACGTACAAAACAATCAGAAATAATAAAAACTTCAATCCTACTAACTTCCTAAGTTAACTTAAATCGGTCAACTGGTCAATCCTAAAAAAATATACCACTAGATGAAGCTGTAACTTTCTTTAACAATAAACTCCTGAGCATCCTTGACTCCCATGCTCCTGCACATACTATAAAGACTAAATCTAATACTGCTCCATGACTCACAAAGGAAACTAAGATAAAAATCAAACTTAGAAGTATAGCCTAGACCAAATGGCGAACAACTAAAGCCCCTCTTAACCAAGTGAGATATCATCAACTTAGAAATGATACAAAATAACTCATTTTGCTAGACAAAAAAATACTACCAGAACCTGCAATTTAAACACCAAAGCAATCCCCAAAAATTTTGGGCAGGTATTAACCGACTTCTTCATCTAGGACAATCTACTACCCCAATCCCATCAAACTACACCCATAAATCCCCAGAAACTGTTGCCACTGCCTTTAATAACTTTTTCATTGAAATTATTCAGTCCTTAGCTAACCAACTTACTCCCACCTGCTCTAACTCTACCACTAACACACCCACTTCTCATCCCCCTTTAACTTCCAACTTGTCTCGACCACTTTTATCCAATCCCTTATCAAAAAACTAAAATCAACCACCCTTTCTGCTAACCTCCTTCCTGCATAAATGCTGCCAATGCCATAGCATTCCCCATCTCTATCCTAATCAATAGAACACTAACTGATGGGACTACCCCCACAATCTGGAATATATCCCATGTTATCCCACTCCATAAATGTGGAAGTTCAGAACTGTCCATCTACAGACGCGTTGCCATTCTCTCACCACTAGCTAAACTAATGGAGAAGTGCGTTCATAAGCAGCTTATGGACTATCTCATTCAGAACAGTCTGCTTGACAACTCTCAGCATGGCTTTAAGTGACATCAAAGCACCACCTCCACCTTCCTTTCTTTTACAAATACCATATTCCAAAATAGGAACAACAACAGTATATGTTCAGCCCTATTTCTAGACCTGTCAAAGGCCTTTGATATGGTCGACCACAAATTACTCATCCATTCCCTAAAATCCATCTCCCTAGATAACCATGCTATTCAGTGGTTCATATCCTATCTGAATGGCAGCAAACAGGCTGTATTATGGTAGGGCAATCTGTCCACCCTGCTACCGCTCACCCTTGGTGTTCCTCAGGGCTCTATTCTAGTTCCTCTACTCTTTTCTATCTTCATCAACAATCTTCATACTGCCATCCCTGATGCAACCTGCATTCAATATACAGACAATTCTACTCTGATCAGTACAGCCTCCTCCCCTTTAGACCTGCAAACCTTAACACAAAACACATTTAACACAGTTGAAAACTGGCTCTCTAATCACCATCTGTTGTTAAATCCCAAAAAACTAAACTGCTCCTCTTTACCCCCACCAGTCGATCCACCCCATTTTCCTTCTCCATAACATCCAGTAACAGTACCTCTATCTCTCCAGATGACCATACTAAGCTTTTAGGAGTAATAGTGGACAATATTCTCAAATTTGATCTGTATATCAATAAAACTATAAAAAAAATTAATAAGAAGCTTGGCTCATTGTATAGAAGCAAATATTTTCTAATTCCATTAGCTAGGATTGCAATTGCCCGCTTACATCTACTCTCTACCCTTCTATATGCCTCCCCCATACTCTCCAATTTGATAAAAACTGAACTTAGCAAGCTCTCTCACTGTTACAACTATATTGCCAGATTTGCCATAGGCTCAACATATAGGACACATCACTGTCAAAACCTCAGTCTTCTCGGGTGGCTAGAACTGCCTAGCCTACTTCTATTTAATCTGCTTATAGTAGCACACAAAATTCTGTAACACCCTAAAAATACTCCAGCACTCAGAAATATCATAAAGCCATACAGTAATTCAAGGCAACTATGATCATCCAATAAACTTTTGGTCCAAACCCACGAAGCAATTAACTCAGCCGGCTACTCCCTGTTTGCCAACATCATTGGTAAACCTTGGAAATCACTTCATCTAACCTTACAATCAAACGTTCTTTAAGTCCCCCATACCATCTGGTAATTGCATATATCAACTCCAAATTGCAATACAGTGTGGAAAGGATAAAACCCCTGATCTCCACTTCATTATGATCTCTGTACAACACATCAGAGTTACAGAAAGTTGATCATATAGTCTCAACCATATGCAGCTGGAAGTTTTGTAACTTCACTGTAACAATATGGATCTGTAAATATAAATTATATATATATATATATATATATATATATATATATAGTGATGGACAGGTTGACAGACGAGATCAGACAGGAATCCCCATGGACTATGATGTTTGCAGATGACATTGTGATCTATAGTGAGAGTAGGGAACAGGTGGAGGAGACCCTAGAGAGAAGAGGAATGAAGGTCAGCAGGGCTAAGACAGAATATATGTGTGTGAATGAGAGGGAGGATAGAGGAATGGTAAGGATGCAAGGAGTAGAGGTGGCAAAGGTTGATGAGTTTAAATACTTGGTATCAATAGTTCACAGTAACGGTGAGTGTGAGAGGTGAAGAAGAGAGTATAGGCAGGATGGAGTGGGTGGATAAGAGTTTCATGAGTGATTTGTGACAGATGAGTACCAGTAAGAGTGAAAGGGAAGGTCTACGAGAAGGTAGTGAGACCAGCTATGTTATATGGGTTTTAGACAGTGGCATTGACAAAAAGGCAGGAGTTTAAGCTGGATCTGGCAGAGTTAAAGATGTTAAGATTTGCACTGAGTGTGACGAGGGTGGACAGGATTAGGAATAAGTATATTAGAGGGTCAGCCCAGGTTGAAAGGTTTGGAGACAAAGCCAGAGAGGCAAGATTACGTTGGTCTGGACATGTGCTGAGGAGGGATGCTGAGTATATTGGGAAAAATGCTAAGGATAAAGCTGCCAGGTAACAAGAAAAGTGGAAGGCCTAAGATAAGGTTTATAGATGTGGTGAGACAGGACATGCAGGTGGTTGGTGTGACAGAGCAAGATGCAGAGGACAGGAAGAAATGGAAACAGACGATCCTCTGATCTAATGTGAACAGCCAAAAGAAGATGATGATGATGATGATGATATATATGTATATATCCTTATCCCTCTCTCTCTCTCTCTCTCTCTCTCTCTCTATATATATATATATATATATATATATATATATATATATCTATATAATGTGTGTAGATAGATATACAGAGAGCAAGATTAGATAAATACTTTGGTAATAGAATTATTCTACCATTTTCCAGGATGGGTGACTGAAATTCATCTTTTGTCTTTTTGTCTTTAAAGAATGATAATGATAATATCTTCTGGATTTTCCCGGTTAGGGGGCAGAATGCCAGTCCGCTTATGATTGGCAGTAGATTTTTAAAGTGCCAAGGTGCCAGCCCGATGCCCAACCTTCAACAAAGGTGCACCCATTCATGTCCACACCTACCTGCATGCCTTTAAACGTCACTCAACCACAGGCAGGCCATGCAGACTCCACACAGAAGGTGCTCCAGCCAAGAAATGAACTGAAGAACCTCTTGCTGTTAGGCAACAACACTAACCGCTGCACCACCGTGGCCACCAATAATGATAATGTTAATGATAATGATAATGACACTGATAATGATAATGATATTGACACAAAATAGCAAGGGAAGCTTTGCTGTGAGCAGTCAGAAAGGGATAGGGCAGATCTCCTGTGGATCAATATTCAAATTAATAAGATGAAGGGATCAGTGCTAAAAATATTTTCCTTTCAGTCTCCTTCTTATAAATAATTCAAGTCCTCTCTGCAGGAAATGTAGAAGCAGATTGTTTATTACTTATTTACTAAGTAAGTCCAGTGGGCACAACTGCATCTTTTCATGGGTGTTTTTGGAGTATGACAGTATGGTTAACTGACTTGTTCAGTTACACAGGAGACAAACTGAAAATGGGGGAATAAATCCTCAGTCTACAAGGTAAAGGCCATCAGTAGCTTATAGCCTTAAGTGCCTGCATTAAACAATCAGAATCAATATCATTACTTATGATAATATCACTTGGTTTGTGATATAGCATAGGGAACGTAAGTTAGAATGACAAGGGACTAGGGATACAATGGAGGAAGAAACAATATTTCCTTATTGCTCTGCTAACTTATGAATAGAATGAAAGTCAATACGTGTATATAAAATATCATCAAGAATATATGAATAAAAATCTTTGTACATGGTATGATATGCATTTAAAATCCATCCAAATCTATCCCTGTGTTGTTGAGTATTACTGATGCCTCAAGAAAGGCACTGAATTATAACTTAAATAATGATAAGTCAGTGCTATTTCTGATTCACAATACAATGAACTGAAACATAATTTTTTGACAACAAAAATGAATATATCTGTGAATTAGCTTATACTTATAGTAGTAAAGTACAATATTGATAGTCACACATTTATATGTTGCAAAGAGTCAAGACTATCTTTGGCAACTGGTATACATTCAATTTCAATCTTCTAGATATTCATTTATTATCAGGATGAATATATTCCCTACATATTATCTGTAAAATGACTCAGTTTCACATATCTACCTTGATATTTGAAAATTTTACAATTAAATAATTTTGACATTACTCATTTTGGAGAAAAGATCAACCCTTACATCAGTTTAAATAACCTGTCGGACCTGTAAAGTAGAGGAGACATTAAAATTAATAACTTACAGCTTTTCTTTAATTTGCTTATGTTGGTAAATCTATTTAGCACTATGATCACTTTAAAATGAATTCAGATAATAACCTCCTCTGGATTACGATGATCAAATCATTAATAAGCAGCTTTGCCCACTCTGTGAGGTCATAAATTGTCCCAAATCTCTCTCCTTATAAACTAAGCTCCAAATTATGCATGTTCATAGTCTTGAAAAGGAATCTTGAAGGAATTTCTGCTACTACAACCAATTTGTAACCAATATTAACATTTGATTTTTGCCACAATTTCCAGTCTTAGATGATCTATGCCTGTATCACATTATTGGAATTGATTATTATGGAGGGTGCTGCTGAGAAGGACTGCTAATTTGGGGCTGTAATCATTTAGCTTTTGTTGTAGACTCATTTTAAAGTTAAAAACATCTAGGTAAATTATATGGTACAATGTGGAGATAAACAAGTTTATTACGCAGCCACAGATAAAAACTAGACATGGCTTTAGAGCTTGAATATAGAAGTGGATGACATTTTAGGATACAATGGAAATACAACTGAAGAATGAATGTTTAGAAAATATTTTAAACATAATGAGAGCAGTATAAAATTATTGGAAGCTTCAATCCAAAAGGATTCAGCACCTTATCTGAAAGTTAGATGTTATTCAATGATGACACAATGATTTAACAAACCTAAGAAGAAGAACATATGAGTGGTTGACCTAGCTGAGGATACTGAAGGAAGGGAGCCAGAAAGTTATGTGGATAAATGGGTTAGTTAACTCAGTGTAGCACTTTCAAACATCTGGCTATCTAGACACACAATTAGATTGGACTCATAGGTTGGGGTTAGGGGATCAGACAGCAAAACAATGCACTTTTAATAAAGTGCCATAGCTGCAGAACCCAAAGATGGCTTATCAAACAATTGTTACTAGTAATAAGTTTGATATTGTCCAGAAGTAAGGTAAATATTACAAAATATATCCTTCCAAACATATAAAATGTGAATCCAAATGCAAAAATCACTTGTTCCTTTCAGAATGGAAAACATGGTAACTAAAGCTTTATATCTAACTATATAAAATGTTTGATACTTAGTAAATATTTACATCTAATGTCAAACTGGGTAAAACATAAATTATCGTTGAACGGGAACAGCAAGAGTTATTTTCACTCAAGCAAATAAAAGTGGTTCATGAGTCAAAATGGGGAATGCACAGGGACCAGCTATATCATTCCCTAACATTACAACTCTGTCATGGTGCTTTCACTGAGATGTGATCAAGACTGAAAGGTAATTCAGGATGAGGGTCTCATAGGTGGTAATGCATATACTGAAATTATGTACTCATCATAAAGATTTTATTGATCAGTGTCTGTCTTAAAAGTATACATGAAGAAAATGTATTTCTAGTGTGTTAGCAGGGATAAGACAGAATACAGAAAGATGTTTAATAACATTTCATGCTTATATAGTTCATTATAAAAGAAGTTTGTTCAAAGTAAATAATAGGCATTTAATATAGGATGAGGGAGAATTCTAGCATGGAGCTACTGGAAATGATACTAAAACTTAGAAGGAAATTTTAAAAAGGGGCAGGAGTAGTGAGACTAAAAAGAAAAGGAACATAAGGGCAGAGGGACCATACAAATCCTGAATAGGGCTATGGACATAGAAGGAAAGAAAGTGTATGGTGAAAGCAAAAAATTGTATGTCTAAAAGTATATTGTCTTTCAGGAGCAAAGCTGTCCAAAATAACAAAGGTGCTAATGATCCTTAAGCTAAAAATAGATTTTGGCATGGTACTGGTACATGTGATTGTGAGTAATATGGCATTTAAACCTTGAGGAATATGTAGAGATACATGACAAAGCTGCCCACACATGTCACAAAGGCAGGCAAGACCCTGGATTTGAGCAGAATCCTTCCATCCCCTTGAATAATGTCAATGTACAGGGAAAGGATAATTGCCTTCAACAATTGGCTGCAGAGTTGGTATCATTCAAGGGAGATCCAGCATGTGTCATCACGTGTAAGGATGTTAGACAGGCATAAATGTTTTGCCAAGGATGGTTTGTACCTCTTGTTCCAGGATTTCTGCATAATGGTTAAAGTTTTTGTTGATCTCACAGTGCACTTTTATTGCAGTGTCTAGTAAATGGATTGCCCAACTTTGGAGTGCGTAGATATGTGTAGATATGTGTCTTAACAGAGAAATGTACTTTAAACATACAGAAACATCCATACAAGGGTTTTACTACAAGCTTTTACCACAAGAGTAACTGTGGTAGAATACCCATAGTTGTTAAGCACTACATTAATTCTAGGCAGATCCCTAGAGGTCCAAAAGTGAATTATAGCATGTTATAAGATCACCTATATGCTCCCGGCAAAACATGGAAGGTTTCCAAATATACTAGATGAACTTCAAATTAACAGGAACTCCATTATCCTTGGAGGCTTTAATGACCTAACAATAAAATGGGATACTCATACCTCAACTGAAGGTTATCCTCCAAAAAAAAGGCACTTTACTGTATCCATATTAAAATCACCAGCTTATTACAAATCCAGCCACCCAAGCTACTCCATTGAAGAGCAAATTGTCATAACAGCCAAGTGGCCAGATGTACAACATGCCTCCCACTCCATCCCAGCCATGCAGGTCACATTTCTGTACCCAGCCCCCAACCCTTTTCCCTTCTGTTAAAAAGATAGCAATTTATTCTTATAAGCTGTAGCTGTAGCAAACCACTTTCAACAAATGTAGCAAACAGTTGCTACAGTTTATTCCCTGCCTGCACTGAGCGCTACAGTGCTCAGATTTCAGATAAAAAAAAATCTAACTTTTAAAAATCTAGCAAACTGTTTGCTACAATGTAGCAAGTAGTTGCTACAGTTTAGCAAATGCAATATTGGCTTTTATGAGCTGGTATTGTATTCAATATCAGGAGCAGCTGACCATGCACCACAACAATTTGCACCTAGGGCAGTTGCCCCTCTTGCCCTTCTATAGCTATGCTACTGGTGATAGAACCCACATAGTGAATGTGTGGCCTCAGTGAACATGAAGGTGACCTGCAGTGTTCATCAGGGCTCTGTGATGGGACCTCTACTATTTACCAACTACTTCAGAGATCCTGAAATTGCAAATGGGGAACTCTGTCTAACAAAGTTTGCAGATAACTTCAGACTTGATGTTATCAAGTCCTCACATTTGGTAAACAATTCTTAATATATAGAAAATACCCCACTTTAAAATGAATGTGTTGTGAGCATCCTGGGGATATGAGGAGATAATTCCTTTGCCCTTAACCATTATGTTACAGCAATGGTTATGAAATATTCTTACATGGACCAGTTGATTACTAAAGGTGTTTCATCCGAATCCAAATACATTCCTCTGTATGCCATACTGATCAGACTTATTATCGAATGTTATATCCATTTTGTGAAATACATTACCGGGCTTATCAAGCAACTAGAAAGACCCCAGAGTTTACTTACTAAAAAGGATCACAAACTTAAAAGACAAGAGCTACCAGGAGAAACTGAAGCTCTATCCATGTATTTAAAGTCCTCTACACTCCTTAGTGGCAATCTGTGCCTTGCCTTTCAGGATACTGGGAACTCTTATGTCCAAAACTCAGTCTTACTAAGAATAAAACAAGGGATCTAAACCTGTTTCACCAAATAAACAAAACATGGCAGAAAGATAAATTTGTCACACAATGCTAACCACTTCTCTGGAATAAACTTCCACGCCAATGAAGCAACCAATTAAGGGATGTAACACATATTTTTCCATCAAAAAAGAAGTTAGATGGTTGGATGTGTATCCACCTAATCCTACCTCTAACCATACCCATTCCTCTAACTTTATACAACCCCAAACATGCAAAGCCCTAAATCTATCCACTTACCTAACCCTTTCCCTAACCTTAATCCACAAACACTCACATATACACACCAACCACTATAGCCTTTTAAAACATTCATTTTCCTACACAGTTCTTTTAATATTTTGTGCTTTCAGTATTTTTCACCAACAAATAACTCAAATGTGTAACTCTCTCTCTCTCTCTCTCTCTATATATATATATATATATATATATATATATAAACAGATTGATAATATATACATATATATATATATATATATATATATATATATATATATATATATATATATATATATATATATATATATATGTATATATATATATATATATATATATATATATATATATATATATATGTAAAACAAATACCCAAAGCTGAAAATCCAGGAAGGCAGTAGAATAACAAACGTATAAACGTATAAAAAATAAATTTATTGAAAAAACTTAAGTGCTTTCACGGTATAAACCACTTCATCAGATGTATAAACATATACAGGCAAAAGCTCATTATATATCATCAACAATTAAAATGGACAATTAATCAATTTAAAAAATTCATTCGTCAGCCAGCACAAAATCACAAATCTAGCATACATACAAAACTACATCACAATGCTGGATATTATAAAAATGGATGAAATAAAATAAAGTAAATAAATAAGAGCTGACCCAGTTAATAGTATATATATATATATATATATATATATATATATATATATATATATATATATATATATATATATATATACATAGATAAATGTAAATATAAATGTAAGTATGTAATAAATAGATGCAATGTGCTATTTAATCTTACGTGATTTCAACAAAGCTTTCAAAGGGACAACATTGTTAAGTCCCCGCCCTCTATGCTCACCTAACCTTAAAATCTATTTAGTTTCCACAGTCTCTGTATTATTAACAATGTCCCCTAATCTAACATTAGTGTTTAATGCCTGTAATACCTGAAATCAAAATGCGTGTTTCACACCAAACTGTAATGTGTGTTTCTCTAGTGCACTATAATCAAAACCCTTATTCATGCAATAAATATGATCTCTAATACATTCACGTAGCGTACGGTTCGTTTTTCATACATAGAACGAATAACACTCTGCAGGAGGCAACATAAACGAAGTCCTTCGTAATACATGTACTCGAAGTTCTTAATTCCCAAAGATAGCCTGTATCAGGGTGTCTGAAAAATCGTGATTCATCTATATAGGGACATTGTGTACAGTGCCCACATTTCTTAGTTCCAAGCCACATTGCATCAATCTTGGTTGGTTCAGTATGATTAGAAGAATAGCATAACTGTTGTTTAAGACATTTCTTGTTTTTATATATATATGTAGGATAATTTCCTACTATATTCTTCATCAGTTCATCAATAAGCAATATATGCCAATTCTTACTTATAACATCTTGTATTTTATGTATATTGTATGCATATGGTAAAATGATAGGTAACTTATCTGATATTGCAACCTTCTTTTTCATTGAACAACCCGATGGTTTAGATGAAAAATATGGTTTTGCCCGTCCTAACCTTTCAAATTTCATTTGACCATACACTTTATCTACCTCATATTCATCGTAGCCTCTGCTTAAAAAATTATTCTTTAGTTTAGTTAGTTCTTGTGTGAAAACTTCTTCATCACGACACAGCCGAGATAGTCTCATGGTTTGCCCTTTGACTATGTTTTGAAAGGCATTCGGATTGTGCATACTAGATCTATGTAGAAAGCTAGGTCTATAACATGGTTTCCTGTATATTGCAGTGCTACATATCCCTTCCTTTATGGAGACACTATCATCTAAGAATTCCATGTTAGTTTTGGAATGTTTCATGGTGAATTTCAAAAAATCATTGCTATTATTAATTTTATTATAAAAGCGTAGCAAAGAAGTTTCAGTTCCCTGCCAAACAATAAAAAGGTCATCTACAAATCTCCTATAATAAACTGTATTTGACTCTGTTAGAAGATGTTCCTTTTCCCAGGCTACCATGACCAAGTTGGCATAAGTGTTGGCACAACTGGTACCCACTGCTACGCCTGTTAGTTGTTTATAGCAGATATCCTTAAACAGAAAGATATTATTTTCTAGCACCATTTCTAGGAGCATACATAAAAAATCATCTTTACCAATATCAGTTAACCCATATTGTATCAACAGCTGTTTCACCATGTTAATTCCCTTATCATTTGGAATGGAAGTAAATAGAGCAACTACATCTAGGGTAACCAAAATTACATCATCTAAATTCATAAATTTGTTTGTAGCATCAAATAAACTGGTTAAAAATTGTTCCATGTCCTTTAATACGTAATCAAACTTAGTAAGGACATTCTTAAATTCCCCATCTAAAAATACAGAAATCGGTTCAGTTAACCAATTTGAACCAGAAACTATGGGTCTGAATTTAGGGCAAATCAGATCTTTATGAATTTTAGGAAGGCCTTGAAGCCTAGGTACCAGTGGAAACTCGACAACACGATATTCAAAAAACTCTTTAGTTATGAGCCCCATGTTTAAACATTCATTTAATGTATTCATAATACTGTATTGCATCTCATATACAGTTTCCACTGTTATTTCCTGATATACATTGCCATCTCGTAACATCTCCAACATGGTGTCAAAATAATAGCATGAGTTCATAACAACTACAGGGCCCCCTTTGTCTGAAGGTCTAATAACAATATCTTGGTTGGTTCTTAATCTATCTAACGCTAATTTCTCAAATTTATTAAGATTAGATCCAGCATCAAATATGCATAGTGTTATCATTATAAAAATCATTTTCACACGCTTTCAAAAAACTTTCAACATTGTAAGGTAAAGGAGGAACAAAAATACTTTTCTTCTTATAAAATTCCTTGTCCCCATTAATAAAAACTGATTTGTCTTTATACAAAGCTTTCAATGCTATATTGCACGTAAATAATCGTAATGCAATAACAGTGTCACTAACATCAAGTGAAGTACTAGGTATGAAGGTTAAGCCCTTATTAAGTAGTGATACCTCATATTCCGAAAGTTCATAACAAGAAATAATCCAGACTTACTGTCCTGACCCCACATTTTCTTTATTGTTTGTAAGGGTTGAGGAGCTGGTGGTTCTTTGCGTTTGTAACCGCGGTAATTCTCCTTCTCTGACGACCCTCTCCATTCTGTACGAATGGGAAGGGGTAGGGCAGGAAAATCCTGCATGCTGATGTTAGAGCCATTGTCATGGTATATCTTATGTTGCACCGATTCATCTCTAATCGGACCTTCAAGTACAGATTTTCTAGAGGTATCACCCATGGCTTCTTCCATGGGCGTAGAATACGTTGATTTAACCAAATTAGGTGATACTGCTTCTCCCTCAATTCTATGTGATGGTTGTATCTCACCTTCACAAGACAAATTCGATGACTCATTACATCTGCCAATGGCAGACGTAGAATCCATAGATTGTACACGCCCCTCCGTATTTGAATTTGTAATGTCAGGACATCGAATGGTTGAACCCTCTCCCTGATTTCGTAGGGAAAACCTACGACGATGATTATTATGACTATAGCGTATAATGGGCTCACGTTGGTTAGAATTATTGTCATTATTGGAGCTATTAACATTCGATGGTTTGGGCCAAGTAAAGACTTGTTGATGTTCAAAGGCATACAGGTCTCTTACTAGCTTCTTTTTCTTTTGCTCCAATAGTTTAGTCTCATACCTGGAAATCTTTTCAATGAGCTCATTTATATATAAATCAGTAGGATCAACACCATAAATAGTGGAAAGGTCACTCTGTCACTGAAATAAATCATTAGAAAGTTTACTTTCAATGGGCAGAAAGAAGTCTATGAGAAGTTGCATATATGCCTTACTCACGTTCAAGTTAATCTGCTGCCATTTGGTTAACAGATCAGGGTAAAAGTTTCCATAGGTGGGCATGTTTAAAATACATAAGCCTCTTGGTGTCACACTACGATTCAAACATGCTTCTAAGTGATACCTCTGGCATTGTAGTCTCTTAAACTTAAAAAAGTCGTTTTCAAGGTCTCTTTACAGAGCTGAACCTGCATATCATCACCAATAGATTTGGGTGCCTGCTGTTCAAGTCGCAAGAGTTCCATACATAATAAAGGATTAGGAGCTTCCAATAAAGCCCCTTTAAGTCTCAAATTTGAATTCACTTCACCTTGAGCCCTCGACAAACTCATATCTGCTCCTTCCACAGCCCAAGAACAAGGTAGACACGAAATAAATCATGGTCCCAAGAATGCAGACAATAAAACAAATACCCAAAGCTGAAAATCCAGGAAGGCAGCAGAATAACAAACGTATAAACGCATAAAAAATAAATTTATTGAAAAAACGTAAGCGCTTTCACGTATAATCCACTTCATCAGACGTATAAACATATGTAGGCAAAAGCTCATTATATATATCAAAAGACAGATTCGGGCGAAGCACAGCTCATAAAAAATAAAGTCAAGTCGCATCTATCCAACGTATCAAACTTCTGTGACAAAAAGCATCCAAATAGTAGACATCCAAGTATTAAAATCCGTGTTTTATTGCATATAGGTACCAGAGTTAGCGCTTTCACCTTTCGGTTTCATCAGACTCAATATAAGGTACAAATTCAGTGAGTCTTAAATACCCATAAAGGCGGGAAAAAACAATTAATAGAGCTCATTAACAATCAAGCTCTGGCATTAAAAGGAATACATCCAAAATAAAAACTTCAAAGATAACATCTGATAATATCACATAAAAACATATATATTCAACACTTGAAAACAACATATATGCATAAATATATATACTCATAAGATACATCTTATAAAATACTAGACTACTAAAATAAATAAAATAACTAAAAATAAAGTAATACTAAATAGGAATCCATCATTGCCAAATAATTATTTAGCTCTAAGTCTCCTCATCTTCAAAAAAGGTTTCAAAGAAAGCTTAGCATTGAGGCCAGGTGTCATATCTGACCTAAGCTTCAAAATCCAGATATTTTCTCTGTTCTCAGTGAATGCCCATATATCTCCTCCTCTATTTGTAACATTTATGGTTTCAACAATCCTGAAGCTAAATGTGTGTGTATCATCTGTATCCATCACATGTTTAGCCAGTGCATTGGTACCATTCTTAATCCTGATGTTGTACAGATGCTCACGCATCCGATCCATTAAACATCTGTTCGTTTTGCCAATATAAAACGACGAACAGATGTCGCACGTGGCTAAATAAACAAGATCTCTAGACATACAATCCCCTCTAGCCTTAAATAGATAGCGAGTCAAAGCTTAGGTCAGATATGACACCTGGCCTCAATGCTAAGCTTTCTTTGAAACCTTTTTTGAAGATGAGGAGACTTAGAGCTAAATAATTATTTGGCAATGATGGATTCATATTTAGTATTACTTTATTTTTAGCTATTTTATTTATTTTAGTAGTCTAGTATTTTATAAGATGTATCTTATGAGTATATATATTTATGCATATATGTTGTTTTCAAGTGTTGAATATATATGTTTTTATGTGATATTATCAGATGTTATCTTTGAAGTTTTTATTTTGGATGTATTCCTTTTAATGCCAGAGCTTGATTGTTAATGAGCTCTATTAATTGTTTTTTCCCGCCTTTATGGGTATTTAAGACTCACTGAATTTGTACCTTATATTGAGTCTGATGAAACCGAAAGGTGAAAGCGCTAACTCTGGTACCTATATGCAATAAAACACGGATTTTAATACTTGGATGTCTACTATTTGGATGCTTTTTGTCACAGAAGTTTGATACGTTGGATAGATGCGACTTGACTTTATTTTTTATGAGCTGTGCTTCGCCCGAATATGTCTTTTGATATTTTTACTTGTTGCTGCTGTTTGGTTTGGGCGTTTACCCTGTTCAATATCTTTTTACATTGACTTATTGAATTGCTGCTTGGATTGGAACAGGGGCATGGCTGATATTGCTATAGAACAGATTGAACTACCTTATGTGATTAAGGACGCTGCTGGATCCAATAATAGTGCTTTGGTTGGCAATGGTAATATTATGATCGGTTCTGGTGGTTCTACTACCGATAGGCTTTCGGAGTGTCTACGAGAACGCTCTAACCCTTTGGCACTCTATGAGGAACCGGATGGGTCGCAGGAAGATGACGTCGGGCCGATAGACCAAGAGGGATTACGGAACACCTTGGAAGCCATTGAATCTGACTTTAATAAGTTGAAAAAGATGCAGATGCAGAGGTTACATTTTGACGTTTGTATACAACGGCGGATCTTCCCGAGAGGTCTACGGGTCCTGAAAATGCCGACGACTGGGACTAGCCATCCGGAGTTGCTGTTCCACTGGTAACAACTAAATATTGAGGTAAGCCTCAACTATATGCGTCTATTAAATGAGTAGTTTGCTCCCTTGGAGGAGGAGCTTAGACGCAGTATACAGAGTAAACACGAGCAGTTATTATCGAGTTTTCCTTCTTCCATGATAGATTGTCACTTAAATCAGGTGTTAGACTCTGTTGGGCACTATGAACGGCGGTTGTTAGAACAAAAGAGACAGAAATTACATAGAGACATTGTCGATTTTCAACGGGGCAGTATCTTTACTTGGCCCCGTAATAATCAAGGATCTATGAATAATATGACTGTCAACAATGACTGTGTGAATGGGATTAATGGGATCAATGGTACACAGATGTGTACACGTAACTCTGGACCTATGGGACAATTAGATCTCCAAAGTGATGGTATTACATCTGCCATCAACTGTGGGGTTGATAAGAGTACGATAGAAACTACCAATAGGAGTGCTAGTGTTGTTAATGCTTGTGCGAATTCTGATAGCACGATGAATGGTGTAATTAATGCAACTAATAATGTTCCGACTGTTGTTGACAGGAATGTTACTGATGTAGCTAATGTTCCGACTGTTGTTGACAGGAATGTTATTGATGTAGCTACTGGGCATAACTCAGCTTCTGCCAGTACTTCTTTACTGCATGGTCCTGTAGTTAGAAGTAAAATCAACAGACCTGTTAGTACGCCTGAGGCACATCCTAGAACATCATATAGTGGCGATGCACAGGTACAGAAGTTTGATAAGTCTCACCCTTTTCCGATCAGGTTCGATCAGAGGGAAGGGAGGTTGAGATCACAGAGCAGGGGGAGGCAGAAGAGGAAACTGCCTGTCGATTCATCCATGAATATGAACTTGAAGAAGATGTGGCAAGGGAAAGAGACCGTTTAGTTGTTAATATCTCTTCCAGGACCCTCTCCCATGCTGAAGAGTCGGTTTTATCTAAAGGTTTGTCCTTCATTCCGACCACAAATAGTACTTTAGAGGAGTCATTGCGTGATTTCAAATTATTTGTTAGGAATTTATCTTTGAAGTTAGTTTTTAATGGCAACAATGAAGGAATCTATCCATCTAGCAGTTTTAAGAAACCAAGTGTGTTTGTCCCCCCTATGCATCCATTATTGGGAGCTTTTAGTAAAATGGTTGAGGATGACCTATATAGGATGAGGAATGTTAAACAAAGAAAGAAGGATAATCTAACATGTGTTGAAAGGGCAGCACTCAAAACATTAATGAATGATTCTTCGATCTCATTGAAACCAGCTGACAAGGGAGGAGGAATTGTGGTCATGGATTCTTGTGACTATTCAGCTGCTGTTATGGTCATGTTAAGTGACAATAAGTTCTATAAACGCATTTCCCTTGACTCTATAGCAGGTTATAGCTCTAGGATACATCTTATACTAGAGGATCTATTGGACAAGGGTTTGATAGATGTTTCTTTGTATTCTTTTTTGGAAGTGCCTCATCCGTTGGTTCCTTCGATTAAAGGGTTACCCAAGATCCATAAAGGTTTAACCAATCTGCCTCTTCGTCCTATTGTGTCAGGACGTGGATGGTTAACTGAGCCTTTCTCTCTATATATAGAGAAGTATTTGAGACCCGTTGTGGACGCTCATCAGTTCATTTTAAGAGACACCAAACAGTTTTTGGTTGATCTTTATGAGCATTTGAATAGTGTTTCTGAGGATCAAGAATTTTTGTTTGTCACTATGGATGTGAACTCTCTCTTCACTGTTATTCCTAACATTGTGGGTATGGAAAAAATTAAATGCCATCTTATCAACCATTCTGGCTACTGTGAAGAGAGGATTCATTTATTGCTGACTTTTTTGGATGTTGTTTTGCATACCAATGTTTTTTGTTTTGAACAGAAGTTCTTTCTCCAATTGGATGGCATAGCTATGGGCACGTCTTGTGCCAATAGCTACGCCAACCTTTTTATGGCTGAATGGGAAACAAGCTATATGATTACACATCCACATTTTGTAGAATATGTTTCCTTCTACAGACGCTTTGTTGATGACCTCTTCCTGTTATGGAAGGGGTCAGTAGAACAACTAGAAACTTTTATTATAGATTTAAATGCTTGTACTGATTATCTTAAGTTTAGTTATGAGACTTCTGATACTGGGCTACCTTTTCTAGATATCTTTGTTGAGTGTTTATCTGATGGGTCTATAAATACTGGCGTATATAGAAAGCCTTGCCATAAGAATTCCATCTTACACCGACATAGTATGCACCCCGGGTTTATTTTTAGCAACATTGTTAGGGGGCAGAGTATGAGGACTTCAAGATATAATCCCACAGACTTTGGTTTTCATCAGGATCTTTCTGATTTAGATAATAGGTTGGTTATGCGGGGGTACAAGATTGATGATATTATGATAGGCCATGAAGACATTTTTGAATTAAGATCTGGAGCAGTTGCTCCATATTTTTCAGATAGGTACTTGGATGTTGGATCATCTGTCATATCTACCACCACTGCTACATCTCCATCAGATTTTACAGCGTTCTCCTTGTTTTATACCAAAGATGTTGGTGATGTTAAGGATGTAGTGAGGAAACATTGGGACATCTTGATGGTAGATTCACATATCAGAAGCATTGTTGGTGACTGTCCACGTTTTAGATATAAGAACAAGAAAAATATTAAAAGACTATTATGTGATAGGAATTTTAATAATAAAGATAACATGGAGGTTCCGTATGGGACTATGAAATGTGGCAAGTGCAATTTTTGTGATTTCATCTGTAGTGACCAAGCTTTCATGCATCCCATCACTTTGACTTGCTATCTATTTAAGGCTAGAGGGGATTGTATGTCTAGAGATCTTGTTTATTTAGCCACGTGCGACATCTGTTCGTCGTTTTATATTGGCAAAACGAACAGATGTTTAAGGGATCGGATGCGTGAGCATCTGTACAACATCAGGATTAAGAATGGTACCAATGCACTGGCTAAACATGTGATGGATACAGATGATACACACACATTTAGCTTCAGGATTGTTGAAACCATAAATGTTACAAATAGAGGAGGAGATATATGGGCATTCACTGAGAACAGAGAAAATATCTGGATTTTGAAGCTTAGGTCAGATATGACACCTGGCCTCAATGCTAAGCTTTCTTTGAAACCTTTTTTGAAGATGAGGAGACTTAGAGCTAAATAATTATTTGGCAATGATGGATTCATATTTAGTATTACTTTATTTTTAGTTATTTTATTTATTTTAGTAGTCTAGTATTTTATAAGATGTATCTTATGAGTATATATATTTATGCATATATATTGTTTTCAAGTGTTGAATATATATGTTTTTATGTGATATTATCAGATGTTATCTTTGAAGTTTTTATTTTGGATGTATTCCTTTTAATGCCAGAGCTTGATTGTTAATGAGCTCTATTAATTGTTTTTTCCCGCCTTTATGGGTATTTAAGACTCACTGAATTTGTACCTTATATTGAGTCTGATGAAACCGAAAGGTGAAAGCGCTAACTCTGGTACCTATATGCAATAAAACACAGATTTTAATACTTGGATGTCTACTATTTGGATGCTTTTTGTCACAGAAGTTTGATACGTTGGATAGATGCGACTTGACTTTATTTTTTATGAGCTGTGCTTCGCCCGAATCTGTCTTTTGATATTTTTACTTGTTGCTGCTGTTTGGTTTGGGCGTTTACCCTGTTCAATATCTTTTTACATTGACTTATTGAAAAGCTCATTATATATCATCACCAATTAAAATGGACAATTAATCAATTTAAAAAATTCATTCGTCAGCCATCACAAAATCACAAATCTAGCATACATACAAAAACTACATCACAATGCTGGATATTATAAAAATGGATGAAATAAAATAAAGTAAATAAATAAGAGCTGACCCAATTAATAGTATATATACATAGATAAATGTAAATATAAATGTAAGTATGTAATAAATAGATGCAATGCGCTATTTAATCTTACATGATTTCAACACACGTGATTTCAACAATTTCGATTTCAGGTATTACAGGCATTAAACACTAACGTTAGATTAGGGGACATTGTTAATAATACAGAGACTATGGAAACTAAATGGATTTTAAGGTTAGGTGCGCATAGAGGGCGGGGACTTAACGATGTTGTCCCTTTAAAACTAGCATACGTCTGAATCACAAAACATTGAACACACATACACGAAAGCGCTTAACAATGAAAAGCGCTTCCGTGTATGTGTAGTTCAAAAAGAAATCTACATTTCTGCAGGGGGGCTTCGCCCCCCTGCACCCCCCATACCCCCCCTACTTTATTATTCTCACTCTGAGATCGCACTATAATGGAGAAAAGGGAATTTTCCCTTACCCGCACTGTAGTCCGATCTACAAAACAGGCACACATACATGGAAGTGCTTGTCGGTGTTAAGCGCTTTCTTGTATGTGTGTTCAATGTTTTGTGATTCGGACATATGCTAGTCGAGCATGTGTCCAGGTCCCATATATATATATATATATATATATATATATATATATATATATATATATATATATATATACATAAAATATATGTGTGTGTGTGTGCATGTTTGGAGATGTGTGGCCTTGCTCCTCTGCATAATTCAACTTTGAAGGGGAAAAGTGATGTTAAGTATTCACTGTTCTCCTGCATTTTTAATATTATGTTTCTATAAGTCTAAGATACATACTTATGAATCCCAGAATTATGACAGGGAACCAAAGGTATAGCCTCACTGAAGTAGATTGACTGAACCACGTGGCAATATCTCATAGAATCTTGGAGGAAAAAGAAAAGGATAATTATGGAGAAACAGAGAAAAGGCAGAAAAATAGCAAGATATTAAAAAATAAGTAATTGCAAGAATTTATAATGATGTTGGTGAAGACAGAGGACAGAGATAAGAGAATGATAGGATTTGGACAGAAATATGCTAGATAAGTAGATAGCTGAAAAAATAGGCTTCTTTTTTGGCATGTAAATGAGATTATTGTTAGATGATACAAAACCCCAAGGCAAGTCAAAGAAGAAGAAAGTTGAGGGAAGGATCCTGTCTGCTAATGATGCAAGGAGAAAAAATGTTTACAACTACAAATGGTGATGGGATTTTGTAGAAAACAGACTCATTTGGCAGGGACAGTGACAGCTTTGGCAAGAGCTGTATAATAAAGCAATAACCAATGACATGGTGTGGTATGAGATTTGCCACAGTTGGTATGGTTTAATCATAAGGGTGAAGCCTGAGTAATTAAACAAAGGCAACTATGGGTAAATCTTCAATATACCACAATCACGGAGTCGGTTATTGCTATTATGCAATGACATTATTTAAGAAAAAAATACTTACTATTCTTAAATAATGTTTTTGTATAATGGTGGATTACTGTTCTTCCGTTGGTTGTGGTATACTGCTTCTTCCTTTTGATGTATTGCGCACGCATATGGGACTTGGGTTCCCATGCATACCCAATACATCAATGGTTTGAAACGGAAGCAATGGAGAAAAGAAAGTCTCACTTGCTCCGTTTTTTTCTTTTTTTCTTTTTTAATTGTAAAAAAAAAAAAGGTTTTGGGGTACTTTATACCAATGGAAAATAGTCTGGGCAACCCTTTTTTTTCCATTGGTATCTTGTGGGATTTACAGTACGCATGCTGGTTGGGCTGGGCCAATCAGCATGCACATTTTTGAATAGAAATAGGGAGTCATTGTATAATAAAAATTTTAAAACACTTTCTTTCTTTTTGGAGCCAGAAACGCTCTGCTAGATGGAATTCTGATGAAAGGGTAAAAATCCAAGTAGTGGTAAGATGAGCCAAATGAAAAATTTGCATATAGGTGGAAGGAAAATCTGAGATGGGAAACTATCTGAAGATAGACATCTAGAATGACCAAGAAAACTTATAGCAGTTTTGGAATAAACACAAATATTCAGATGGTATAGGACAACAAAGAGAGTGGATAAACTACCACTAAGATAACAAAAAATAACTAGAGCATAATTGGGAATGAGTAGTCCAAAATGGCGGGAGGGAGACCGATACAAGAATTGTACTTGTTTTATTTTCCTTTTCATTTAAAATGTTTTCTATAATAGTTAACAGCAAACATCATAATTTTGAGTCTTTATAATATTACACAATGCAATGCAATAATTAACAAAGGCTGTTTTTTTTTCTTAAATAAAACAAATGTGTGGAATATAGAAATAAGGACAGTTATTTGGTATTTTTTAAAGGAATTCATGCAAATAAACATGACCTGACTTGAAAACTAGGTGCCTGCATCATCAATAGCTGCTTAATCAGCATAATCTCCCAACAGACACTAACAAATCATACTGTCTGTGGTATAAATGAGTAGATCTACCAATGATAGCAGCAATATGTAACACCTACAATGAAAGGTTCTTAGCCAGTGTAATGATTGCTGCTGGTGGTTATGATTTTAGCAAAATATTTCATTTCCATAAGTACTAAGAATTTGATAGGATACTATGTGGATATATACATGTTTTATATTGCTGTTAAAAATAATGTGCAGCAAAAGGGTCTATATTAGGTTGCTGAAATGGTATTCCAGCAAACACCTATTCAGCGACCCGTAACCAGCTAAAATCCCTTCAGCAATTCAATGAATTCACTAAGGGCAACAAAATAGTTTCTAGAAGCACAATGGACAACTTCAGAACTTTGACCTTTTCTCCACTGTAGTACGATCTCGGAGTTGGTATATATAGTTAGGGGGGTGGGTTTGAGTCAACTAAAAGTTGGTCTGTTGTGCTTTGGTCAACTATTTCATTGCCCTTAATAAATTCAGTGAATTACTGATGCAATTTTCACTGACTAGGGGTCGCTGTATAGGTGTTCACTGGAATACCATTTTGGCGAACTAATATAGACCCCAGCAAAAGAAGATGCTTATTAGAATAACGGTAGTCAACCTTAACGGAAAACAAAAAGAAGCAGTAACAAGGGTTCTTGCAATTGCTTAGAAATAGCAAATTGTGAAGACCAAAATAGAAGATAAATAATAATTTTAACAGGATACCAAAATTGTATCATAAAAGTTTCTGTCTGCAGTCTAGATGCTGAGGAATTGTATTTTTTAATTGATTTTAGCAGCTTATTGGTAAAAGGGTATCACCATTACTAAGATCACTGGTTCATTTATGTGAGGCATGTTGGAGGAAATTTGACCCAAAATATGCAGTAGACTGCAGCTTTCCACAGACTCAGGATTCAGCTGACAAATGAAAAATCAATGGAACTTAGAGGTTAGCCTATACGAGTGCAGGCATTGAGCTTGGTTGTACATGCTGTCAGCAAAGATAAAAGTTGGTAAGTAAATTACATCTCCTTCAGGGCTACAAAAGAGAAATTAAAGAAAGTGTATCTGGACTAATGGCAGAAGTCCAACAATGGTTAATATATGTTAAAATGCACTTTAATAATTGATTGGTGAAGACCTTCTCCCTAATAATATTTATAAAAGTAGGAGACAGGTGGTTGGTTTTGAATTAAGACTTAGCAAAAAAGGTGAATTCAGTTATTCAGTATAGGAAAGGTGAAAGTCAAAGTTTCTTCAGTGTTTTAAGGCAATATATGAAAGAAGGATTCTTATATAAGCTACCTATAAACAAGTGGGTCACTACTGTGTTAAAGCCACATTTGCATAACACTGTAGGGCCATATAGCCTCTTCTTAAAGCCCAAGTCTGAAACACTGTAGGGCCATATGGCCTCTTCTTAAAGGCCAAGTCCTCAACACTGTAGGGCCATATGGCCTCTTCTTAAAGCCCACATCCTCAGAACTGTAGGGCCATATGGCCTCTTCTTAAAGGCCAAGTCCTAAACACTGTTGGGCCATATTGCCTCTTCTTAAAGCCCACGTCATCAACACGGTCGGGTCATATGGCCTCTTCTTAAAGGCCAAGTCCTCACTGCATGGCTGGACTAAGACTGATTTCCCATCACACAAACTCCATTCACAAGAGCAGCTATAGCACAACACAAAACACTTCATAATCTATTAACAGCACTCTCTTTGTAAGATTCCCTTTTTGGTTCATGCCCTGCATTGAGTTTACTTATGTTCAGTCATTGTATATTCTCCTGACTACAGGTGCTTGATTAATTGATTTTATAACTAAGTTTAAAAGTGTATTCTTTTCACTGGTGCTTTCACTTCAAGTGAAAAATGCTAGTGGAGCAAGAGTCTACAATGGACTTCTGCCCTCCAAGCACAACTAATTCAGCAGATATTTCTAATATAATCACAAGGGTCACCCTTTGAGCGCAGAACTCCTTGCTACCAGTCATCAAGGTTCATGATTAAACTAGGACCCAGCTTAAGGAGTAAAACCCACACATAGTAAGGTAGTCATGTTTTAGAAAATACAAATATTACAACACATATTATGTTTTTCTTTATTTATGTTGATGCATGAAAAGGACAGACATCTATGTGGTGGATCTATTTAAAGTCATACAGTAGTAGGCTTCTTGCCTTTTTTAAGGTCTGTTTCCATTACATTTACTATCTGTTCATACTTGGGTATCATTGTTTTTATAGACAGTTAAGTCCATGAAAAATAAAAATACAAACTGGTCTTCAGCTCACATTCACCTAATATAGTAATGGTTAATGGCTACGCAGGAACTGAATTTTACAGAAATCTGCCAAAAGACTGTCATTTTTATGGTGAAATGGCTCATTTAATCAAATGTCCTAGAAGATTTGATCTTTTTGGTGAGAGGGATCATAACAGGCCAAACTGTGTTGCTAAATGCCCAAGTTGTAAGAAGAACTGAATTCTTGAATGGAGTGTTTTTGGCAGGGTGGGCAGAGGAGTTGTCAAAAATACTGTTGCTATTTAAATGATTTTCAAGTTGTTATTGAGGGAGGAATTGATGGAAGGGACAATGTTCCAATGCTTTTTGACCATTCTGTAATGTCTGATAAAGAACCTGATGGAAATGATGGAAATAAACACACATTTACTGTGGGAATTATTTTTCAGAGTAGGGATATATTGGAGAAGAGCATAGAGGAGAGTCTATTTCTACTAAGGAAGTGATATGGTAATGTAAAACACACTCTCTGCTTTGCATACGGAGTCAGAAGACATAACTACAGCTAAGGCTAAAGATGGTAACATTGTGAACTAAATAAAATTAATAACAAGAAAAGTGAAGCTAAAAAAAGTAGTCCAAAATTAAAACTAAGAATTGAACTTGCAATAGACAGGATTATCTTTGAATGGTAACAGTCTGAAAAAGCAAGACTGATAATAAAGTATATTACAATGGATTAACAGACAGAAACCTGATGAATGTTTTTTGAAAGGCACCAATTTTATATTGTGATCTCAAAGAGAGAAATGTGAGTGTTTATGGAAAGGGGATGTAATATAGTCACTGGAGATAAGTGCATATTTCAATGTAGTCATTTTAGATGGAAAAAACCAATACAGCAACAATGATTTATAGTCAACTCTTAATAGTGGATTACTATGGTATAAATAGACTGCTCTGATTTTGTAATGCATATGCCTCTACTAGTGAATAGCAATGGATTAAATAAAAGGACATTTCTATATGAAGGAGTTGAAGAAAAGCTTAAACATGTATGCCTTTAATATATCAGAATTAAGTCCTTTTGGAGGACATTCTTGTCGAGATTTGAGATTTCTTAGTCATGATTCATATCAGAAAAGACAATATATAACTAATAATAGAAACATGGCTTGTAGGGGTCAAAATAAGATGTATAGCATAGTGTTTCTAATATTGTGGCTAATGTGGACGGGCCAATATGGGGACATGCTCTATAATAAAATTTGGGATGCTAAAAGTGGTATTAATAAATAAGTGAAACAACATTATTTTAAACAGATTGCAAGCTAATATTGACTTTTTTGTTACTTGGGGTAGTGGAGCTGGCTATGGATAATTTTATTTTTATATTTGTATGATACAGGAGGATTTTTATAAGATGAAATATGCATTGATATGATTACAGTGCTACATTTGTTTGCTTTTTTTCTTAGCTGTTACTCTGATGGACTTAAAGTATACCTACTATTTTTGGATAAGTTCCAGAATGTCTTTTAAATTCTCTGAGCTGCCTTTAAATCAAACAGATGAGACCTTGGTTAAACTTTTCTGATGGATAGTACACTCAGGAGGTCTATATTAGATTGTTGAAGTATGAATACTTTGAATCACTAAAGACTGAACTTTAGAGATCAAAGTATTCAGACTTTGAATTCCTATAAAAGCTATTTTTTTAAAGTAAATAAAACAAACATAAGGGTGTAAGCAGGGGAAAAGCCCCCCTGCACCCCCCACACCCCCCATTACTAAAATATACCAACTCTGTGATCGCTGTACAGTGTAGGAAACAGAAATCTTCCATTTCCGCATTGTAGCGCACTGAAGTGCGATCTTGGAGTTGGTATATTTAAGTAGCGGGGGTGTGGGGGTGCAGGTGGGCTTGCCACCCTGCCTACACCCTTTTGTTTTTCTGTTCTTGTTTTAAAACATTTTTTTTAGCAATTCGAAGTATGCATACTTTGATCACTAAAGTTTGATCTTTAGTCATTCGAAGTATGCATACTTCGATAATCTGATATAGACCCCACTCAGGGATGTAGCATCCACCCATTGTGCTACATTGAACTGTCAGTATTGGAAAAAGAATCCAAGCATCTAATGCAGAAATAGAACCATGGCCTTCTGATCTTCCAGAATAAAATGGGATATGCTACTTATTAAACCACTGACCCAGAGTCTTTTGGAGTACTGCAGTGTGGAAGTGAATCTGAGTCAAAATGAAAAAACTCGGTATGAGCTGCCATAATCAATGTCCCTACAATCATGTATAATTTAACATTTTCAGAAGTAATGGTAGTTTAACTGATGTGATATAGACTCATTCTCTCTGTTCCATCATATCAAGTACTACTGTTTAATAATAAAACTTTGCATCTATCCACCTATACATGGCTATGTTTGCAGCAGATCCACATTGCAAATCTTTCAAGTCATATAAATAGACATTTGTACTCCATCAGACTACAAAGCATCAGCAAATTATATCCAAAAAACTTAGGGAGCCTTTACTCTAAGAAACATATGCACCACTAATAATATCACATAGTGTTAAGTCAATTCAGCAATCATTGTCTTGATAAATTGAGGGTCTATACCTCATTTAGAAGAATCTGTATTCAGAAATTGAAATGTTACTCTCTTTTAATATGATGGAATGCTTTGTTTCCTTGAAGGTAATTATTTTGCATAATAGCAAAAGAAAATGTGCACAAAGTAGTTGCAACTCATTCTTAACTGGATATTTTTCTGTGTTGGACTTTCAATATGAAGTGAGCAATTTCTTGCTAAAGAACAAGAGCATATGGAGGAATATAAAATCCATTTACTTCTGAAGTGCTGAATTAAAACAGTATAAGAAGAATTTCCTGTATGTAAGTCTTACCACTCTGATATCAATATATTGTGTAAATTCTTTATCTTTTTAGTGGCTAAAAGAGTCCATTGTGATCACTTCACTACATTGGTTTAAGCATGCAAGATCACATTAGAATGCTAGATTTAGTCTAATAGGCCTGGTGCTAGTTTATGCAAAGTGTTTGCCCTTTTTCATTATCTAGGGTTACCACCTGTCCCTCTTTGTGAGGGACAGTCCCACTTTGGGCAGTTTTGTCCTGCAAAAAAAAAATCTAAAAAATGGCAAGTGTCCTGAGATTTTAAGGTAAAAAATATTTACTAAGATTTGTTTAATAGTTGCATAAAACAGTTATTTTGTATCTGAAACACCTAAATATTATATAAAATAGCATAAGCAACTCATATGCTACAGGAATAAGCTTTTACTTGGACAAAAACAGTGAAGCTTTGTCCTTTTTCCCTCCCTCTGGGTACGTCTGTCCTGCAAATTTGCACGTTTCTGCAAAAAATGTCCCACTTTGGGCACTTGAAAAGGTGGCAACCCTATCATTATCTGATTTGTTCAGAAAAGCATATTCTGATATTTTCCAGTGAATCACATATACAAACATCCAATGTTATTTTTCCTTGCAAGTTAAAATTATTTTCACAGCAAGAACCAAGTAAGACAATCTTACCCTTGCCTTTATCACAGCCCCAGGTCCAAGAATCAGGCCTGACTTCTGATTTCTGCCTGTGTAACTTTTAAATGTCTCCCCAGTGTCCATGTAGATTTTCTTTGGTTCCACCCTTTTCTCCGCACTTACTAAAGAAATTTCATTTCATTTGATAATCAAAATGGTGTATCACTATTGCATTATCATCAGTTTTTATCATGCGTGGTCACTGTAGCAGTCTTTGTCACGTGAGTCATGGCTAAAAAGCCTCCACAAGGATTAGTTCAATGACCAAGTCAACATAATCCTTAAATATGTTATTATACTAAGTGCATAATAAATGTAGATTCTGTATATGACATAACCTATTGATAGTAAAACACAGAGAGAAAATATGTTTTCATGAACTGAAAAGTGGACATTACAGTGCACAGTTCCTCACAATGTAAATTGTTAAAGCATTACAAAGTTCTGTGCTGCATTTCAGTTGGTTGCTCTTCTAAACTTCCTTGCTATTTACCCATGTCTTACGTCGAATCATAGGAGCTGTATCTGGTTATCTACATGTCTGTGCATTTTCACTTGCAGACACGTCTAGCTGATGTACCCATTCAATAGATTTCTTTTTATTTTGATGGCACATGATAATCCATAATAGAAACTGCCTTCTATAGACAAGCACTTAACTGAACTATAATATTAAATAATATGTGTTGGTTGAACTTGCTCAGTAACGGTGTTTTCTTTTCATCCATATTATCCATCTAGCAAATATATAGATTCTCTTCAGGTGAAGATCCTGCCAGGTGCTGTTATAATGTAAATTTAAGTTTAATGCCTATTCTCAATCTGGATTTGTTGGAATATGGTTACCATTAAGAGCTTGTTTGCCTGAGTCTGTTCACAAATCTGTTAAAGGTAGATTTGTTCATTTCATGCTGTTTAGATAAAGTAATTTGAAGAAAATTTACTCAGTCTTAGATGTTTAGCTATATATTGAAGGCAGAACTGTTCAACTGAATTTTCTCGATAATTAGCACCTAAGCCAGTGCTGCTAAAGTTAATAGAATAGGGTCTATATCTGTTCTTCGAAAAACCTTTCGACCGAACGCTACATTGTCGACCTGTATTCAGTGAAATTCACTTCCACAATTTGCTGATTACTTACAGGGCAAAGATGTAGATGGACGGATTCACTTTATAATCTTGAAATACTGAAATGTCAAATTTCAGTATATCAAGACCATAAAGTCAAATTTGCAGAATAGCGAAAGTGCATAACCATGAATCTGGATATGTCTAATTTGCTGTTATGCTTTAATGGTATGTGACATGGAGTGTATGTATGGATGGTGTGCAGTTTTGTGTGTGGATTTAGGTGGAATTTGAGGTAAGTGATTAGTCTGTAAGGGTTTTGGGTAAATGTTTGAGAGTATGTGAGTATGTTTGGAAGTTGTACATGTGGGTTAGGGTAGGCAGGTAAAAGTATGAGTGTTTAATTGTTGACTGTGGTGGTGTTTGCATGTATGTGATGTGTATGTGAGAGGAACTGTAGAATGCCTGGTTGTGAGTTTGCTCTTTTTAATGTTTGGTGTGATCTGAGAGTTAGAATATGTAAGTAGCGGGGGGGGGCACAGTCCCCCCACATGGAGGGTGCAGGGGGGCTTGCGGTGTTTTGTGGGTTCGACTTTATAGTCTCAGTATACTGAAATTCGACATTTTAGTATTTTGAGATTATAAAGTGAATCCAGTCGGACAAATCCACAACTTTTGTTCAAAACCAACTTAGAAAAACAATTCACTAGGTCCATGCCATAAGCTCCATACCTCCACAGGAATAACAGGATCAAAGTTATCAACACACTTTATTCCACACAAAGAAAGTTAAGCACTTTCGTCTCCCTCACCAAAACAGAGACTTCTTCAGAACCAAGTTACGCTTCCCATAAACAACTCTTGTGTAATAGGTGTCATTTACATCCTAATTAATTAATTAATTAAACAATTTACAAATTAAAAATTCTATAGTTAAAGTGATCCATACCACTCCATTAACTGACATCTTAAAACACTTATGTTAAAAGTATAAAATGTTGAAGCTTTGAGAAAAATGCTATATTACATCCAGAGCTCTCTTTTTTTTTAACAGTGGAGAAAAGGAATGTTTTCATTAATACCTGGTGGTGTGTTAGAGTTTCATTTTATTATATAAAAAAGCTCTTTTAACTCCAACCGGAGCTCCCACCACCCACCTCGGGTTGGATTTAGAGGTGCTTATGGGAAGAGTAACTTAGTTCTGAAGAAGTCTTTGTTTTGGTGAGGGAGATGAAAGTGCTAAACTTTCTTTGTGTTTGAAATAAAGTATGTTGATAAGAACAGGTCAATCGATTTACTGTACAAGGTATTCAATACAAATTAAAATGTAGGGCTAACTGTAATTAAAAAATGGTTGTTTACTTAGCTGAGTGCCAAAGATGTCCTGCTTTTTATGTAGGCAAAACAGAGCAAAGGCTCCATGATAGAATGTATGAGCACCAATATTCCATCAGTAGGAAAATGCAGGATAATGCACTCTCTAAACATATCCTAGGGCACATTGAACATAGTTTCAAATTTTTAGTTATTGATCAGATGTTCCATGATATAAGGGGTGGTCCAGCACCTTTACAGTTGGAGGAATTGGAGCTAGCTTGGCAGATTAGACTTAACGCCTATAATTTTCCAGGCCTGAATGAAAGCTGTTCTTTAAGCAGCATTTTGAAACTGAGAAGCTTAAAGAGGTGATGCTGAGTGGATATACTATCAGCCCAGCTTGCTTACATAAATCTAAATGTATGTAAATATGGAAGGCAACTTATGAGTTGTATTTTTTATTACCATTGTTATGTGTTTGTTATTTTATCATTTTTATGTAGGTCACATTATATGATGTTAGATTTTTTATACTGAGTGTATTTATATATATATTTAATATATTAGATATTGTTTTGTGACAATGCAATATTTATTTACTCGTATCTTTAAGAAGGTGGATAAGTAGGGTCGTATAAATTTGATTGGTTAATTAATAGAATTTTAATTTATTTATATACATTATTGAATGACAGCATTTTGTCTGCAGAAGTTTGCATATTGTGCATATGAAAAGCGCTTCATTAAATTTTTCTTTCCTACATCGTTTCGGTTTATTTCTTGGACTACTGCAGCTCCTGGTTTTGAATTTGCTGTTGTTGTTTGAGCTTTCCTGGTTATTTATTCGTATGTTGATAAGAACTTTGGTCCTGTTATTCCTGTGGAGGTATGGAGCTTATGGTGTGGACCTAGTGAATTGCTTTTCTAAGTTGGTTTTGGTCAAATATGCTGGCAATTTCATATGCATGGTTTTGTTTTTCAAGTAACTATACAACTTTGCCCTTTTCTCCACTATAGTGTGATCTTTGAGTTGGTATATTTAGTTAGGGGGAGCAAGGGACACAGCCCCTCAAATGTATTAGTTTGGTTTAGCTAGATTTAGGTCGGTTGGGTTGTGGGGCAAGTATTTCTTTGCCCTTTAAGTTTTCAGTGAATCATGGAAGTGTGTTTTGCTGAATATGGGTCAACAATGTAGTGTTCTGTGGAAAGGTTTTTCAAAGAACTAATATAGACCCATAGAATATGATATGCATTTTGTTTATTGGTATGTTTTTGTTTTGCATTTATCTTACTTTTCATCTCTGACAACATTATCACATGTTTTGATAAATATTTCACACACAAGAAAATGTTTTCTGCTTTCTTTGTTGATTTCCTATAATAAATATATGTGTCATGAGTTAGAGAGCAGTCTATAATAACAATGCATATAGTGGTTAGAAAAACAACTTGTTTGACATTTAAATCAGCTATGTCTCATAGATTTCCAAAAAAAGATAATTTCAAATTAGTGACAAAGTATTGAAATACTTTTGTTAATTTTCTATTTAAGTTATTTATTTTAAACTGAAAACCTACACATTCCCTCTGCCTACTATTAACTGTAACTTGACTCTCATAAGAGTGAAGAGGAAAAGTAATTTAAACTATAATCATCATGAGATACCGTCAAATCTTTCTAGACTTGCAGCTGCTTTAAATTGATACCACACTCGTGAGTTTTAAGCAACATTTTTGTCTGGACATTTGCTTTATAAGGAAAGAGTATCAGTACATCTATGACTCAGCATGTGAAACTATATGACAAATTTTAAGTATGCTGAAAGTTGCCCATAAATTGAATAATTTATCCTGATGACCTGGTTACATTTCTAGTGAAAATACAAAATTCATAGTTTTACACAGTAAACATGTTCTTTTCTAAGTATTACTTGTTCCATCTGAAAGGGTAGAGTTAAATGATGAAAGTTATTCAAAACCTTATTAGTATTCTGCAGGAATGTGAGCTGAGTGAGAAGCTTTGCAAGTTAATTAACTTTACTGAAAATAAAACTGATAAAAACAGACTTTACTGAAAATAAAACTGATAAAAAGAGGTCAGGGCTAATGCAAAAGATAAACTTGCCTTGCACTTTGGTACACTGATACAAACAGTCTGTAATTCATAAATTAGTGTAAAATGAATAGCAAGGAAGATATAGCAAAAACTAACCATAAAACTCAGAAAGGGCTAACGTCGGTAGTAAATCTTAACTCTTTCATTTTACTGTTAGGATAGCACTTTCCATTTCAAAGACAGTCCATCCACGATGATTCTGTACTGTTTGTAATAGAAAGTACTGCTGTGTAAGTTGAACTTACCGTAACATTAGATGTTCAAATGATCACTGCTGCAGTAGCCTTAGCTATAACAACTGACCAGCTTCCAAATCTTCAGGGCACCTTCCATGTGCCCAAGTGTCAAGCAGCTTAAGCTGAGCTAATTAAAAACACATTTGGACACAAAGCCCTACAGAGCTTTCCTGACAATAGACAGATGTATGCTGGACCCTAAAAAGACAATGGTCTTAACAACAAAAAATAAATGTCCATACCCTGGCATAAAAAACACAGCAAAAAACAAGGAGAACATAGGGAGGGAGTGGCTACTGCATCAGTGATCATTCTAACATATACTGTTATGGCAAGTTTAACTTATACAACTGTATTATATTCCTCACATTGATCAGTGCTGAAGTAGCTTTAGCTATATGAGTAGATTACCATAGCTAACTACATTTGGGAGGTGGAAGGAAAAGAGTCCAGGAACTCCTGGAGAATGGTCATAGCAAAGCTTGATCTGGACCTACAGAAAGAATCGAGCTGAGAGTGCTTTGAAAATTATGTACAGTGGCCTAAGTAGCAGCTTCTAGAATACTTCTAGAATCCACCCCTTTCCAAAAAGCCATAGATGAGGTCAAGGCTCTGGTAGAGTCAGCCTTGACCCCACCTAGAACAGAATTGTAATGGTGAGTATAAAAAAAGGTAATATAGCCTTATAAAACCATTTAAAAATAGTCTGCTGTGACACAGGTCATCCCTTCCTCTTAATTTCACAAGAAATAAACAATCTCAAGATCTGGAAGATTTAGCTCTATCAAGATAATGCCTGAACTGTCTGTGGACATCTGAAGTATGGACTATCCTTTTTTTCCTCATTTTCAGGTTCAAGAAAGAAAATAGGGAGGTGGATAGTTTGGCTTGAAGTAAATTTGGATACCACTTTCAGCATATCAGAAGGATTAGTTCTCCAATAAGCCATGTCCTTATGGAAGATGAGATAGGGTTGACTCACCATAAGAGCTTGCAACATAGATATCCATCTCAGAGAAGTCAGAGTAATCAGTAAAGCTGTTTTCCTTGTTAAACACCTTTAGTCAGACAGATTAGCGTATTCAAATGGAGCAATTATAAGCTTCTCTTGCTCAAAATTATGATCCCAAGGAGGGGCCACTGTTTTTGTTTTTTTGTTTTTGGAGGCCTCTTATACAAATCCCCTGACATTTTGACACGGGACTGCCTTGATAAAGGGGAATCCATGGGCAGATGTGAAATAGCTGATAAATGAAGCTTGCTAGAGGAATAAGAAAGTCAATAGGATAGTAACTCTCACAAATCTTGTAAAACCAGAGAACAACAGGCAATGAATGGCTGCTGTTTATGTTGTTGGCACCAACTAGAAAACCCTTTCCATTTCCTAATACATGATTTTCTAGTAACAGGCTTTCTTGCCTCCATTAGTACCTGCTGCACATCCTCAGTAAATAGGTGTCTAAAAGCAATAAAGTACCTATCATCCAGGCAGTCAAGATGGCTGATGACAGGGTGTTTCAAACACCCCTGTTCTTGTGTGAGTAGATCCAGTCTATGAAGAAGCTTGTGATAATTATCACTGGCCATTTCCAAAAGAAGGGAGAACAATGGCTGTCTGGGCTAGAAGGAGTTACTACAATAATCATGAGGGATACCTTCTGAATCTTCAGAACTACCCTAGATATTAGTGGAAATGGTGAAAGCATACAGGAGCATTCCCGTCCAAAGAAAATGAAAGCTATCAATCTTTTAGGTCTTGCATGGAGTCCTGGAACAGAACTTTTCCAGCTGATTGTTCATAGAAGAGGCAAAGAAGTATACTTGAGGAATTGCTCTTAAATGGATCAAATCTCGGAAGAACCCCTGATCTAGTTTACATTCGTGAGGATCTGCTGTGGTTCAGCTCAGCTTGTTTGCCATACGACTGTGCTCTGACACAATGTTGGATGCCTGTAGAGTGAGATTCTGTTGTGAAGCTATACTCCAAGCTAATGGATTCACTTCACTAACTTGAAATACTGAAAGATCGCATTTCAGTATCTCGAGACCAAGTGAGCGAGAATCCACATCAAAGCTGCAATACCGCGAAATTTAAATTGTCAAATGAATTCAGCTGAGTGGCACACTACAACGCTACTGCTGTTAGAGTGTAAACAATGCTGCCGCTGTTAGAGTCTAAAAACCTACAACTGCTAAAGCCTGTATGGTGCAAGAAACCGAATACCACTATGGCGCAAAGCATACCCGTGGCACCAGGACAGCTTGGGGAGATATACCCAGTGAGTACCTAACAAAAGGGGAAGCCAGTCCTAGTGCTGGAAGGATACATCCTGACCCGAGAGTGAATATGTCAGCAAGCAACATACTGGTGCTGCAAGTGGAAGGCATTGCAGAAGTGCGAAGGGAGGGCCATCACAGAGAGCACCCCCATGGGGGAACGATTGCAGAAGTCTGTCAGCCACAACCATCCCGGTGACCCTATGGATATCGAACATTACAGCATGTGTGCAGAGCTTAAAATCAGAGCAACTAAGTCCTGAGACATGCCATGCCTCATAGTGGATGATGCATTGGCATTCACATCCATGGATGTCATACCAGGCATGCCAACACAGAAGGCACTACTGCAAAGGGTGGGCAGGGTACGCAGAAAGATGGCCAATCCAAGTTCTGCCCCTACCTTACAGTTGGATGACATCAAGGTGTGTGACTATCCCACCAAAACTGGTGCCTTCCTCTAAGAAAATGACAGATAGCAGTATAGACACCACCGTAGTGGTATTCACCACCGAACAAAATCTACTGGACCTCAGTACAGAGACGATCTGGCTCATGGATGGCACGCTTTTCTATAAAGGGCTGATATGCCGGCAGCTGTATAGTATCCACGGGCTTGTTAAGTATGGTGGGTTCCATAAAAGTGTGCCTCTACTGTATTGCCGCATTAGTAAAAAGTCTTTGAAGTCCTCCAACTTCATGTGGCATTGTGTACTAGAACTGTTGGAGGAGCATGGCTATGAATGGCTTCTGAAGTATGTGTTAACAGACTTCAAGATTGCGGCCACGAAGAGTATACGGCATAACATACAGGTTGTCAACTCCAAAGGGTGCCTTTCTCACTTTGGCCAGAATATCTGGCGTAAGGTACAGCAGTTGGGTTTGGGGCTGCTGCATAACACCAATATGCGGTTCCAATTGGCAGTAAAGTCTCTTGTGGCCCTGGCATTTCTACTGGAAGAGGAGGTGTTGCTGGCATTCCAGGCGCTGAAAGAGGCATTTCCTGTTGAAGGTAGGGATCTGCTCATATACTTTGGTGACTGGTATGTGCTGGGAAGGGTACGAAAGTTTGCTAATTGGACAGCCACGTCCTGTAGGTTCCCACCCTTGTTCCCAGTGTCTTTCTGGAATATCCATGAGCTCAATACCGTGTTCCTTCCCCGCACGCAAAATAGTGTGGAGGCATGGCATCGGAGAATCAAGTGCATGCTTGGGAACAAGGCCACTGATTTGGCACTGCTGATCAGTGTGTTAGCTAGGGAGCAGGACAGGTTTGAGGAATTGCGGACTCGGATGACTAGTGGAGCTGCCCCTTCACCTAAACATCGGTACATCATTAAACGGCATTGCCAGTTTGAGAATGTGTTGGCTAATAAGGCCCTGTACAGCACACCTGACTTCCTGGTTGCAATAGCTAGGCTGCTGAAGATGTGATCAGATGTCTATGTTCCCCCAGCTGTATTCACAGACACCACTATACATTGGGGAGTACTGTTTGTGGGCATGTTGCTGTAGCTGTGACGGTGTTTGGCAGGCATCTTAAGAGGATGTCACATTATAGGGGGTTGTGTGTGGAAGATGTCACTATGTGTCGCTTGGTGTCAGGAGGCATGTTGCTTGGTGTTGGGAGGTGTATTGTGCAGCTGGACATTTCTTGTATGTAATAAAGGCATTGCTGAATACTCCGGTCTGTGAGTTTCAGTGTGCTAGTGTTTGGTATTTTGATAGCGCGGTCTTTTGCAGCTTCGATGTTGTGGATTCTCGCTCACTTGGTCTCAAGATACTGAAATGCAATCTTTCAGTATTTTGAGCAAGTGACGTGAATCCAAGCTAACACAGCTAGTCTGCAAAGGGGGTATGACTTGGTTCCCTCTTGCTTGTTGATATGCCATCAAATGCAGTATTGTCTGTAACCACATGAATAGATTCCAGGGACCAAAGATGGTTCAGAAATTTGAGTGCTTCGATCAGGGAAAACATCTCCTTGATAGTTATGCATTGCAGCTGTCCTTGATGTCCACACCACCTGCACTTTTATCCCTTGTTGTTTCTGATACATGCCGGTATTGGGATTTGAAAAGATAAAGGGTGTTGATGCTGGAACCAATGAAATTTCATATATAGCTGTATCTTTCTCATCGATGCCATGGTGGTGCAGTGGTAAGAACTGTCGCCTCACAGCAAGAGACTCTCTGGTTCGATTCTCAGCTGGAGCACCTTCTGTGTGGAGTTTGCATGTCCTTCCTGCAGTCAAGTGAATTTAAAGACATGCAGGTAGGTCCATGCATGTGTGGGTGTGTCTTCCTTGAAGGTTGGGTGCTGGGCTGGCAACTTGACACCGTAAAAACTCACTGCCAATTATTAGCGGACCGAAGTTCCACTGTGGTGACCCCAAACTGGGAAAAGCCGAAAAAGACAGTTTACTGTATCTTTCTCATGTGGAGTCTTGCCAGGGGTATCACGAGAATCATATTTGTCATGAAATGCAAAATCCTTAGGTATTCTCTCACAGTGACTGACGACAGAGTGAAAAACCTTAAAATAGATCTAGATAAATATCTATTTTTTTCCCTGTAAAAGTAAAACTTTTTGAACTGAGGTGTCCAATTGACATCCCAAGAAGATAATCTTATGTGAGGGAGTCAAGAAAGACATTTGAATGTTCTCTTGGAATCCAAGCTTGAGTTAGAGATCTCTCTCCCAAAATAAAGATTCCTGACTCTTGAAAAAGACTGCAAAGATAAGGAAGCCATCTAAATATGGAAAAATGTATACACCCTGTAGCCTGCAGTGGACTATAACTGGAACTAGACACTGTTTGAGTACTCCTGGTGCAGTGGATAGTCCAAAGAAAAAGACAAAAGAACTCATAATTTGACCCAGACATGCAAAACCTTAAGAAATATCTGAAGTCTGGATGAATAGGGATGTGATGATAAGCATCTTTTAAGTCTAGTGCTCTTATGAAACTTGAAAGAAGAAGAAGAGGTAAGAGGTAGCAGGTTGTGAAGTGACATTGTTTTGAATTTGGGCACCAACACAAACAGGTTTAAGAAAGACAGATCCAGAACTGGTCTCCATTTATTCTCTTTCTCTGGCACTAGGAACATCCCATAATACAAACCCTTCTCCACCTGGTAAGGAGGAACTGGTGTTATCACTCCTTGAGGCAGCATGTGATGAAGTGCCAGATAAGTCTGATCTGATAGATGAAGAATGACCTCCTGGAAAGGAAGAAGTTCCTCCCACTCCCATCTGTAGCCTGTAATTAGCTATAACTGGAGCTAAACACTTTGTGAACTCTCTGGCTGACAATGGATTAATCCCTGGAAATGAAGAATTTCCTTACACTGCTAACCTTGATGAATGATTTTAAGAACCCATTTGTCTGAAACAATCCGTTGCCAAAGAGAAAATGGAGATTCAGACTTTATGGAAGAAAAAGGAGGCCAGGATAGGATGGGGTAAAAAGGTCTCTTGAATGGACATTCAGATTTGTTGGACTGTCCTTGCTTTTGGAAGTTTGGAGACATCTTTTTGGACCACCTTACCATTTTTTGACTTTTGTTTAGACTGTTTAATCTATTTTTTTTTTTTTTTTTTTTTTTTTTTTCCAAAACCGGATGAGGAGATAGAAAATCCCTTGTATTATTTTGAAAAGGAGGGCTGAAAAATCTTTCATAAGAAGAAACTGAAGATAAAACATAGCTTATATTTTCACAATTTGAACAAACTTTAACTTAATGAGCCTGGCAATTCAAATTTTTGAAAATCAAAGTTGCAGAAGTATACAGTTTTTTTTTTCTCATACCTATAAATAATTTTCCCACCCTTAACAGAAAGAGTAAGATTGGAATTAACGAAGTGCTTAGTAGCAGTGGGATGAACTAAAGTTATTGCTTCTGGGTCAGGCTTGAGAATAGTGTATAAAATATAAAAGACTGAGGAACGTTATACATCCTATCTGCCTTTTTAAGGACAGCTGGCTATCAGGTAATTGCAGGCTATAGCACGCACACACACACACACACACACACACACACACACACACACACACACACACACACACACACACACACACACACACACACTGTAAAGCAGACAGAACATAAGGAATGGGAGTAGGTTCTGGAAAGTCCTTCTGTAACAACTCATAATACTTTCTGTTGGACTGAGGATCCTCAGTATTCTTCCAGTGAATGAAAACGCTGGCACATTCTTGCAATAGCCTCAGAGAAAGAGACCCCCACCCCCACATTGGAAGAATCAGCACTGAGGTCTCCTTTGAGTCTGAATCAGAAATATGAGGGGAAAATAAACCCTGTATCCATTCCGGCATTTTACTGTTCAAATTCAGAATCCTGAATCTCATCGGGGAAAGAGTAATCCCTCCTTATTTTACCAGAAACTACTGTACAAGAAGGAAGAATAATCAAACCTTGAGACAGACTCAATATCCTACTATTCAAAGAAAATGGAGGAAGAGTAGACACATGATTGGTTTTATGTTTCTTTTTGACAGCAAAAATGGGGCCACCCGAGTTAGTAATGGCAGTATCTGCTTCCCCAGGGCTGGGCCCAGTATTCTAACCCAACAGAAAAACCTACCCTTTTCCGTCTCCCAGTAACAATAAGTGCAGCACTCCCTGGACCACTGAGGAAACCCAACAGCCAGAGCGGATGTAGCTAACTTAAGTTGCACAGTGGATGTAGGTGCTACACCAGAGGGATCCTGGGTAAAAGATGAGTGGTCTGAGGTACAGCAAATAGCCACAGCAGAGTCACCCACCTGTGACTGAGGCAAATTGCTCACCTGCTGTTGTGGCAAAGGCTGTTTGCTCCTTTTGTGGCTGGCAAAAGAACTCTCCATGGGACCTGTAGTCTGTTCCATGGTCAAGATAAAAATGGTGCATCTTTCCCCGAGAAGACAAGCGCAATTGTCAGTATTCACTGCTAGTCTACAAACATTACTTTAAAAAAAACTATGTCATGCCCACAAAAGAAAAATAAAGACAATTTCTCCACAGAAAATAAATGTTTTCAGTTACTTTCCACTACTTTTAAACTTACAGTCTAGAGACAGTCTGTTTAAAACACAACATCCCTAGCTCTATAATAACTTTTCTGGAGAGGGAAGTAATAAAATGTCAGCAAAATTAAAAACGTTTGTCTTTTTTTCCAAAGGAGGCTTGTGTACCCAGCAAAGGAAATCACAAGCCAACTGTCAATCCTCAAAAGTCTCAAAGGACTGCACTCTTCAGCAACAATAAAGTTCTGCAGAGCTTCACACCCAAGCTTGTCTTTCAGTCAGCGTAGCTCAAGCTGCTTCACAGTTTGGTTGCATGTAAGGTGCCCTGAAGCTTTGGCAGTTGGCCAGCTGTTATTGCTAAGGCTACTGCAATAGTGATCAATAATGATGAACATTCACTGACTTAGGTTGTTACCTTGACTGAGCAACATGCTATTGAGGAACGCTGGGGAAGTGTCCTGTGCTAATTAGCCATATGATCTCCAAAACAAATGCCTGGGATAAGGCATTTATGCAGCCAAGTGCTTCATAGAACTGCTTGACTGCATAAGTTAGCTCAGATGTCTGAGTTAATTAACTTGGCCAAATGTTCATGTTTGCCCATTACTTTGAAAGAGTGAGATTGTGTTACAGGTCAGTGCTGGGAAGTTTAATTGGCAGGTAATAGTGGAGGATGTGTGAGTATGTGTACGTGTGTGTCTACATGTGAGTGTATGCAGAGGCATGAGCGGTCTTAGGTGAGTGTTTGAGTGTGGGTGACTGTGTGTCTGCCTGGGTGGTCGCATTAGGAGAGATTACTTAGGGATAGGCAAAGAAAGTGTGTGTGTGTGTGTGTGTGTGTGTGTGTGTGTGTGTGTGTGTGTGTGTGTGTGTGTGTGTGTGTGTGAGTGTGTGTGTGTGTGTGTGTGTGTGTGTGTGTGTGTGTGTGTGTGCGTGTGTGTGTGTGTGTGTGTGTGTGTGTGTGTGTGTGTGTGTGTGTGTGTGTGTGTGTGTGTGTGTGTGTGTGTGTGTGTGTGTGTGTGTGTGTGTGTGTGTGTGTGTGTGTGTGTGTGTGTGTGTGTGTGTGTGTGTGTGTGTGTGTGTGTGTGTGTGTGTGTGTGTGTGTGTGTGTGTGTGTGTGTGTGTGTGTTTGTGTGTGTGTGTGTGTCTGTCTGTGGAGAGTAACTTTTAGGAAAATGTTACCTGCAAACTCCTCTAGATTAAAGAACAAATCCTGCAACACACGGAGGAGAAAGACTACACACCAGGAAATGTTAACTATTACCCTAAGTCACTTAAAAACTTAACAGAAAAACAGGAGGTTTGGCCACACTAATTATGTATAGGGAGCACTAGATACCAGATAAATTATTTAATATTATTGTTATCACTTAAGTTAATAGAACAATGGGCTTTGAAGTAAAAACTATGCACAACATATGAGGCAACACTAGACATCAGGAACCCTTTAATAGTACCTTAAGCTACTTAAAAAGTTAATAGAGTAATAAACTTAAAAAACACTAGACACCATGGTCACATGATTAAAAAGGTCTCAAACCCTGTGCCCCCAGCACAGGAAGCAGCTCATGAAAAACTCTGGGGGGGATTCAGTAATCCTCCGTGTAAGACTAAATAAGTCTTACATGGAAACAGCAGTCTAACAGGACGACGTCAGCGCGCTATGCATATTCATGAGGGCGTGCTGACTCAATTGGAAGGCTAACACGGCGCATGTAAGACTGCAGGGGGTGTGTCGGACTGCCGAGCAGTCCAAATATCCACGCCCCTGCAACTATATAAATGTGAAAATGACAAGTGCAATGAGTGAGTCCACTGAAATGTACACACAGCAAACACTACACATCCCCACATACTAAACCCCTTTGTAATTGTAAAATGTAAACCTTTAAGTTTTCTTTTATAATTCCCGATATAGCTGCCCATATTTGCGCGTGATTGCGTGGGTGTACCCATTGCTTAGCTACAGTTAGCAATTCCGACATCGAAGAGCATAATAAGAAATGTTTATGCAAATTAAGCCAAATATCAATAGCGTAGTGGCAGAGCCTTTGCACAAAGAGGAGGCATTCCCGGTTCTAGTCCCACCACTCCCCTTTCTATTTTATGTTTTAAATTAGTATATAAAATAATTCCTGACATATATGAATGAAATTTTAGTAAAAAGCATTGAAATGGCCTATGTATTAGTGAACAAAATATATATATATAAATATAAGAAGGTGAGCAGCATTAAGGATATTGAGATATAAATGCCCATAGCTAAGCAGCATTGTACCCAGCGCAATATAGTGGCCCATAGCTAAGCAGCACTTTACCTAGCACAATATAGTTGCCCATAGCTAAGCAGTGCTTTACCTAGCGCAATATAGTTGCCCATAGTTAAGCAGCGCTTTACCTAGCGCAATAGGTTTGCGTGGAGCTGCGCACCGCACTAACCAGCTCACCGTCGGGCAACGTGGAGCAACGTAGAGCAAAGTTGAGCAAAGTCGCCTAAACACAGCCACACCCCCTAACCTGTCTGGATAGTAGAAAAATAAAAAGCAATGACAAGGCTCGAACCCAGGACACTGTGCACCAAAATCAAAGTACTGAACCACTAAGCCATGACATCATAGCATAAACATCCACTGTTAACATACATATACTTTTAAATGGAAGTTTAACCATTGCTAAGCAGGTTTGCTGTTATCTGATAGCTTTTCAAAAATGGCCAATCATAAATAAGTGCGGGAAATAAGGCATATTTAAGCTCCATAGACGGGAATACTCTCCATAACTGGTTGTAGCTCCCATCTGCAGTCAGAATGGTCAGTGCTGGAGAGGGTATTCGCTTTCGAGCGCAACGGTGGGGCATCGAGGAGTCAAAATACATGGTTTGGCTTGTTGTTCACCATCACGAGTCAAGACTCCTGCAGGGCCAGTTTCAAGGAATGGAGTACAAAGCAGAGGCTTGGAACCAGTTAGCTCATGATCTCACCAGTGCCACAGGTGTCCCTTGGACTGGTGAGCAGGTCCGTCACCACCATGCAGACCTGAAGAGACGGAAGCAGGACCAACTGAACCGATGGCTACAGGAGGCCCATGACATGCAAGATGCTCAACTACTGAGTAGGTAGCCATGGAATGAAGTATGTAAGAAATGCTATTGTAGTCTATATAATAGATAGGTATGTCTCAATATCCCTTCATTTACTTCACAGCTGCAGGTGTCCATGCTGCGAATCGACAAGCCTATGCAGATAGGCTGCTAAGGCTGCGCCACCAGGCAGGTTAGTAATTATTCTGCATGTATTATTATATAAATAAGTGAGAGAGCCTGAAAAAGAGTGCTGTAACCCATTAATAAAGGTATAAATAAGTCTTGAATAAAGTCTCTGCATGTATTGCAATATAAAATAAGTGAGAGAGCATGAAAAAGTGTTGTAACCCATTAATAAAGGTATAATAAGTCTGGAATAAAAGTATTCTGCATGCACCAAAATATGAAATGAATGAGAGAGCCACTACAAAAGTGTGTAATGTAATTAATAAAGGTATAATTCCTGAACTGTGTCCGTGTCACTTTTTTTGATATGTTGTTGTACCCTTGCATTATGTAAATAGTACAGTTGTATTAAGTGCTGTCAATCCACACTTGTGTAGGTCCATATAAAGTGGATGAAGGGAATGCCAGTAGCTCTTAAGCATATATACAGTCCTCAACTGTTGGCTCATGGCTAGCATGTACAGGTTAATCTGGCACATGAGTAACTTTTGATTGTGTTCCCCACAAATGTCAGTGTGCTGCTAGAAATGTAGGAGTCTGTTTAAATGTAGCTGATAATGTCACCTGAAGACAGCCAGATATGTAGAGATATGAATGTACATGAATATATAAATACGTAGCAGCAACATCTGCATCCTGAACAGTGTGTATGTCAGATAGAGGTCAGGTATATAAACAACTATCAAAACCCATTTCACAATTTAATGGACACTGCCTAGTGTAATAATACATGTAGGGGATATATACCTGCAGTCAGTAGGAATGTAGAGTAAAGTTATAAGTATATATAAGTTGTTAATGGAGTGATCCTTTTACACCTTACTTTATGGTCATAAATAATGGCATTCCACACCTAAATGGGTATGTGTAATCTGACAAACTTTGTTGGGACATATGTCCTATTGTTTTATACATATCTGCATGTACTTTGATGCATGTGCCCTGTTCACATACCACAGTCTTGGTGGCCTGTTGCCACCAATCAACCCTGCATGCTGTTGGAATGTCCACTGTTGTTCTATATATGCATGTGTTATGCTTGCTGTTCAACTGTTGGAATTCTTGTATGTTGGGTTAATGGGAATACTACTGCATGCTGTTACAACTAATTTGGAATGCTGTTATCTGTTACTAACCCATATTGTCATTAAATCCTGCTAAACATAGAACATATGGGAAGGCCGGTCCCAGTGGACCCTCCTCTCCCACCTCAGCTGGCGATGGCACCTGGCACCAGCATGTCCGGTGCCCAGCCTGGGACCTCCTCCTCCGGTGGCCCTGTGCCACCTTCAGGTGGAAGCACTGCAGGGGATGGGGCTCGTCCCCCCCGTCCAAGCGTGGCCGGAGGAGGGCCACCTATCACCCTCCGAACGGTCCGGGCTGTGGTGCGTAGGGAGATCGAGCGTACAGTCGCTGATCCCCTATGCCAGCTCAAGGCAAGTGTGGTGCGACTCATGGGTGAGCCTGCCCCTCCTACGCAGCCCCCAGCACAGCCACCCTCCGGGCTGTGAACGTGCAGTGGCGACTGCCCATGGGTGGGGATCTCAGTTTTACTGCTACCATCTGTGGGCTCATGGGCTTGCGATTTCCAAACATTCTTGCCCGTCAATTGTGTTCACCCACCCCATGTGTCATATTCCGCCCCTGTATGCATCTTGTTTGTCTTGTCTGTTTACCTCCACAACATACCTACTTCCCCTACCTCACATTCCACTCTTACCTGAAAAAAAAATGGGCACTCTGCTCCCGCAAAAATATTACGCCCCATACATAGCTGCCCATTTTACACAAATATCCGCCGGACACAGACACTGAAATTCAGTTGGCAGTACAACATACTTTGTTGTCCTCACCCCTCTCTCAGGGGTGGAAGGTATCAAAATTCCTCCAAATTACAAGTATATGCACAGCTGTTGCTGTTAAAGAAATGGGCAGCTATGGAACTTCCCTACACCCGTCCTGCACATCCCGAGCTGTTTTCCCTACTGTCTTTCCCTCTTTGTGCCCCTTTTTCACCACTTTCCTATCTCCCCATTTTCTTTTCTTTTCTTTCAAAGAAATGAGTGCGGGGGTTAGCGGGAGTAAACACTTTTAAGCAGTAGTAAACGGGTTTGAGCATGTGTGCGCATGTGTGCGCTTAGCTTAGTATTGCTAAGCGTCGCATAAACCTGCGCAAACACACTTACAACTGCTTAAAAGTGCCTTAGTCACCCTGCATATGAGGGGCCTTGCTCTGCTCAGCAGCAAAATAAAACACCACTGCCAGTCTCGAACCCTGGACCTTGGACACACTAGACTGCATGAAGTACCACTAGGCCACAGTAGATATACAGTAAGATGTTGCTGAAATATATATATCATGCATCAAAATGTGTGAATATAAAGGAAAGGTAGGAATGCCATAATACAAAACCTGTTCTGTGGAACTATACCAGCAGTTGTTGTGGAATTGCATTACATGACCGTGATAACAGAAATAGACATTCTAGCAGTAAATACTGTTACAGCAGCACTTCACAACCCCCACACAGTATCATAGCAGGAAAATCCCCACACAAATGTACAAAATACCAGTGTGTTCAAGGTACAGCAAGGATGTAGGTAGGCATACTCAGTACTGGAATTGTCCAGTTTCATGAGCATCCTGTGATAATGTCAACAAAATAAAAAGCACAAACACTGCAGAAGTGAGTACATTAATATCCACAGTATAGATGTTCCCAAACAGTTCATGTGCCAAATGGAAACATCTCAATAACTACATATGTATGGCAGCTCATTGTAGATGTTGTAAATAAACTCTATACTCCCATGTATCTTGTGTTAACATTTCTAGGGGTGAGTACAATTCTACACTGTCAACTGTGTACTGGAAGAGGCAACATTCAGGTCTGAGTACAAAATAAAAATAACTGGCTACATCCTTAGCAACATTTAGATGAAGTATACCAACCTTCTGACTTACACTACGGTGTCCACAGCAAACAAGCATGGGCCCCACTTTGGAAAGCTGAAAGGGCTACGCCTACCTGACCTAGCAATTTATAGCACTGGGTTGCTATGACAGTGAGTACTGCAATTACCACACAGCAGCCTGCATGCAATTACCAAATGGTAACCACCAACTGGTGCAGAGGCCATCACATGCACATGTGCAGATACCTATAAAAGCAGGCTGTACTTGCTGTCCACACATGCAATCATTTCATTGCAGCCACGGAGAGAGAGAGAAAGAGAGAGAGAGAGAGATAAACCAAGCAAGCAATCAAGCAAGCAAGAAAGAGAGACACACAGACACACACAGCAGACAGACAGACACCAGAAACAACAACAGCAAAAAAAAAAAATCAACATAAAAAAAATATATAAAAAATATATTTTATTACTACACACACAGAACTTAATAATACAAACCCATACACAGTAAAGGTATGTAACTGATATGTATTTACTGGCATGTAGCAGATGTTTTAGAAGAGTACTCTACATACTTAGAATCGTCCATATGTGGCAGCAGTACGTATATATGCACAGATGCCCTGCATAACTACTGCCATGAAGAAATCAGTGTGTAGGTGTGTGCAGAGGGATATGACTGTGATATATGTAGTTCATCATTAAATGTCAAACATCTGATCCATGTTATCTCTGTTCTGTACAGTAGTGTGTACAATGGCTGTTTGGGGGAGTAGCGCATACAGTTATAAAAACAAGGATGTGACAGAGTAACAAATGCACGAAAGTCATATTAACATGTAGCTTAGCATTGGCAACAGCTGTACCAGGCTAGTATGCTAATCTAGCATTTGCAGCTATATATACACCCTCTAATATATACTCCCTCTAATATTACTGTGTGCTCACATGTGACACCTGTTCATGTTGCAGCAAGGCCCAACAGGTCAGCTGTGAGGTCCATGGTCTTACAACAGTGTGGACCTTGTGTGTGTGTGGCACACACATAAGGAGAGATCTGTCTGTGTCAGATATATTGTCATCTGTACATGTGCATAGAGCAAGGGACATACTGCAACTGTTTGTGAAGGGTAGACATATATATGTTGTTGAAGGTTGTTATGTGCATACTTCTATGTAGGTTGTAGTGTGTGGCAAACAAGACAGCATACAGTGCTGGTATATGAAATGTGGTGGTTAAACGCTGTGGGTATGAATTGACAGGTTTGCAGTGTTACAGCCAGTGAGGCCTGCTAAAGCTACATGTGCTAAGAACACCTTCAATGCATTCCGTACAACACTGTGCAATATTAGTACATAACAGTATACCTCGCAACCTTTGCATAATTGATATTGCCACCATGAAAGGTGGACAGTATATGTGCCTATATGGATATCTATATGTACACCAATGTATGTTTGTATTTATGTGTGTATATAAATATATATATATATATATATATATATATATATATATATATATATATATATATATATATATATATATATATATATATATATATATATATATATATATATATATATCTAGAGAGAGAGAGAGAGACAGGGTCATAATTACTGCGACAGATGGCTGGTGAAAAAGCCATGGACTCAAGCTCAATGTTGAAACTGCATTGGCATCCCTTCTGGCAAAGACTCCGTACCCATGAACTACCACATAGGTGGTAGTCTACCTAACACCGAAAGTGTGATAAGAGACCATGGGACACAGGTGGACTGTAGCCTCCCCTTCGATAAACACAGTGACACACTAAGTCATGTAATCTGTCTACCTGCCACACCTCATCACAAAAGGTGTGTCATCCAGGGAAATATAGGTCAGTGTTCCCCGCTACTCATCACACACAAAGCCCATTATAGAGTATAATGCCCCATGTGGTATGTACCTCACAAGACATCCACAGCAACTGGAAATGACAAAGACATACCTCACAAAGAGTAATACCAGCCTCAAACAGATGCCCTATGCAGACCATCTCACAAACCCACAACTACACTGTGTCACATACCGCCTACCCAGAGGTGACCTCTGCCTAACAAACTAAGCTATGTAAAAACCAGAGCTGTTGGACATGCTGCACATAAAAAGATCACAATCTCTATGTGCTACATGCTCTAGGGACCCAAACCTTCTGACCACAATAAACAGCACATGCTGGAGAGATAGATTCCCATCTCAGAGACATCCCATACTCTGGAACAAACCAACTATCCATAGCAAACAAAGCCCCTAATTAGCAGTCGTCATAAATAATCATGAAGATTGTATGGGAGATAGTGAATACACCCAGGCATTCACCTCTGTGTCTGCTTAACAGGGCCATGTGAAATGCAATAACCTGTGTGTCAAAGGCCAGAGTAGTGTATGGCTAGGCTTCTATAGGCCCTAGGGCCAATAGCCTCTTACCTACCTATGAAGTGATACACACCCACATGTACTTGTTGCAATAATTGCTATATGAGTTTGACTGAGTGTGATGGTGAATGTGTTGGTGAATGTGTCAGAGTTTGGTTTATGTGTGATAGCTTAGTGGGAAACTGTTTCTGTCATGGTATTATGTGTCCTAGCTGTGATCCCAGCAAAATATGTGTATACAATTGCTAGGCTGAAAAAGCAGTATGCCATACATTCTGACATAGTCCCTTGTTGTCGACTGGGGTGCCCATTGTAGACCAAAGCAGTACATGCATGCTTATTGAGTGTTACTGCTGGCGAATCCAACCCCTGTATGAACTGTAGTACTACCTGAGGCTGTATGCCTCAACAGCACAGTATGGTCTACGTCCACATTGATTGTAACCACTGTTCCATGTGTTCCCTGTAGTCCTCATAGATTACATACCTCAGGCATATGGTCTCGTAACTACTGACACACAGAACTGTAAGGTACACAGGTAAAGGTCACCTGTGTTGCCATACCTATGTGTCTGGTATGTATGTCTGATGTGTGTGTGTATGCCTGTACCATGGTCTTGGTCATATGTGTGTTACAGGATATAGGTGCATATCTAGCAACATGTATTGTGTAGTACAGCAGTATGCCACCTATATTCACGAATGTGCACACATGTTAGGCAGGGGTCTGCCATCAACGACTAGTGTGGTATACTGGTGATACTGTCACTGGACTTTACAATCATTGCAATGGATTACACATTTCATGATGCATTAGCATGTAATATACCTCCTGTGTCTAGGTTGTGCATTGTGTCGCATACAGTGTACCATGTACTGTTGTATAGTATTACATACTGATATAAGTTTGTTGCTGTGCAAAACGTGGTTAGATATATAGAGTGTGCCAGGCACTGTCAGGCAGTTGTGGGTAGAGTACTGACATGTGGTATTGAAAGTGTGTATCTTCTGACAGCCAATAGGTTGCTATATATGGTGGTTAATTGATATCTGTACATTAGAAATATATGTGTGCCTCATGACTTGCTCACACATATTGTTTCATTGTCTTCCAGGGCTATGTCCCACCATTGTAATCCCACCTATAGCATGGCAGAGAAAGAGGTCATAACATCCAGCCTGGTGCAGCAGTATGCCCTGCTGTTCTCTAGAACCAGCCAGGACCAGCATGAGTGGACTGCACTGTGGCAAGAGCTTGTCCATCGGGTAAATGACATAGGCATGCATAACTGGACATATGAGCAGGTACACCATCACTGCAGTGATTTAATTAGACATGTCCGGCAGCATGCGTCTGATATCCGCAGACAGCAGCTTGCCACAGGTGGGGGGTAGCCATCCAGCCCCCCCTCACCAGAGTGGAGGAGCTGCTCCTGAGCCAGGTGGCTCCTGGCCAACAACAATCCCAACAACTAACACATGTCATCGTGGAGGTTGGAGTCACCCAGCAAGCTGACATGGAGCATGCACGTAACATGGCATAGATGTAGACTACTGTTACCTCAATTGTTAGAGCATGCTTATGTGAGATGTGTAATGTATAGTGAGACAATGTGGTGCCTAGTGTTGTGCAATGGTAATAATTAGGAGTACAATCTGTAGGCCTGTGACTGTCAATCGTTGTACTACTGTACAATTGCAAACACACAGTAGCAATGCCACAGTTGTTGCCACTGACAAAGTGTCTCATATCCTTGTAGGTCCCTCTGGTGTGACAGCAAGGCAGCCGACCCATGCTGGTGAGTGTGTTCTACCTTTAATACTGCTAATTAAATGTGCATGTCATAGGTGAGGTGTAGGCCATGTACACATAACACACATATGCATAATGCATGCTGTGCATGTTTGCTGTGAGACTATGCACATCCCAGTGACGTGGATAGCTGCCTATAACACATACAATGCACAGAGCATTTCACAGAATTGTGGCAACACTGATGTGGACATTGGATAGGCAGAGTTGATACACATGCACACAACATACACATCACTGTCATATGCAGTACACGTTAACATGCCACACATGGCGTATTCAGACGGCCGCTGTAAGGTCACACTACAGTATCCCACACTTCATCCATACAGCACACATAATATACCTGAGGGGTAGATGCCTCACATGTGGCTGTGCGACACTCTTCGACACATTACACATTCATGGTAGGCAATGCCCCCTATTGTGCACCTTACAAACCCATGTAACAACTGGCTGTGAAATGGTGAATGTAGCCATGGTACTGCAGTTCCGGTACAGCATGGTATGTGCTGGTCTGGCACACTATCAGTAGCCTTGAGTGACCACATGATGCTGCATGATGATGGCTCATGGTAGTACACCCCATCCAGTTACAGTGACCACAGTACTACACATAGCATTACCTGCTATGCACCTCAGTGTTGTGTGTGTGTAAACATAAGCACCTATACACAATATGCATAGCAATCACCATTTGTACAAAGTGAAACATATATGTCTTGTAATGCTATTGAGTGTATAGGTCACATGACACACACTGTGTATGTGCGATGTTTAATGTTGCAGTTGTGTTGTAGCATGCCATGTCATGTCTGGCACTGGCATGTCCACAAAATGCCCTACACTCACCATAACCACTGTACAATGGCCATGTTGAGCAACGGTATTCCATCAGGTAAACATGCACCACTCATCCTGTGTGTATACATAGCATGCATGGGATAATCCTGTGTCCACAATTATCTGCTGAACACACAGATGCTCTAATCAGAAATGGCTATCTATGTGACACACAGATACACATACAGCCATGGTATGTATACCCGTGAGAGATGGTGCACAGAACATTGCAGAGCTTATAATACTTGCACAGTATTGTCGTGTCCATGTACACAGTGCATTCCAGGGTGAGGCCAATCACTGAACAAAAACACACATGCATCAATGACATGCATAGTGTTATTGGCAAGGGCTGTCAACACCTGCACTGCATGCTGTTGGGAAACACACGTCCTGCATGCTGACACATGTGATATAACTGTTTGCCTTGTGATACTGTACCCCACCATCACCCGCTATTGAGTATGTTCTGGATTGCTGGTGGTGTGTGTGTGTGTGTGTGTGTGTGTGTGTGTGTGTGTGTGTGTGTGTGTGTGTGTTTTAGTGATGAGTGCATTTGTGTGCATGTGCGCATGTGTGCATGTGTGCATGTGTTCATGTGTTAATGTGTGCATGTGTTCATGTGTGCATGTGTGCATGTGTTCATGTGTGCCGACATCATGTACAGGTTGTAAAGTGCGTTTCCTGTCTTCCTCTCACAGGTGCTGACCTTTGGCTGGTTCACTGCAGCAGGGAAACTGATGTCACCGAGCAAAACAGTGATAACTGATGATAGGTGTGTTGAGGCACATGCATGTTTGCCAAGGTCTGTCGTTGGGCCACCAATCGACAGTACACAGCTGTCCACCCCATCCATGCGTACAGTCATACTGCCAATACATCCATCACCAATGCCCATAGCTGAGGGACAGTGTACAGTTGGCATTGGCCAGGACAGTGTGGTATCCATGGCACATGCATCCCAACACAGCAGCCATACCCAGATGTCTGGAAGGGTACCACATAGGCAGATGTCCAGGGGTTCTCAAAGGAGCACTGCTGCTCATCATGCCACTGGCAGACATGCCACAGGTCTGACAACGTCACGCATGTTCCAGGCTGTCATGGAGGCATGAGCACATATGGAATGGTACACCAGACAGGGACTAAGGGCACAGAGGGCACATAACACTGCCGTCATTGACAGTATCCATGACCTAGCAGGTGCCATCCATCATTACACCGAGGTCACTGATAGACATTGGGGAGAGACATTAGATATCCTCTGCAATGTCATGTCCATGTGTCAGGACAGTGCAGGATGGTTGAGTCATCGACGTGGACGTATGCCACCAACATCAGCAGCTGCCAGTCTCCACGGACGTCCCTCAAGCCACAGCTGCTCCCGTAGTGCCAGTACCAGCCCTAGCATTGTTGGGCGTGGGCTGTCCATAGAACATCCTAGAAGACCACGTGCACGTGGCTCTGGACAGTCCCAGCAGGGACCTGTGTCAAGTGTACATCCACCTCTGGGGATAGTATCCAGTCTGGCTTAATACCTGATAGCGTCAGTAGCACCCCTGCCAGGCACAGGTACCGTATCCATGGCCAGAGACAGTGATCTGTGAAGCCTCGCAGGTACAGTCTGGGCAGCCACATGGTGGAACTGTGTGCATGCAGACACACACAAATACTCCAGACACCTAGGGCTAACACATACCCACACACATTGCATCAACATTGGACCATTCCAGTATTCTTGCCCCCCCACACACACACACACACACACACACACACACACACACACACACACACACACACGCACACACACACACACACACACACACACACACGTCGATTGGATGGCTGAATGTAGGCCTCTGGCAAACCAACAACACACCCTGTGCTGATGCTAAGCGTGTCTTTATAGCAGTATAGCAATGTTAGCATGTTGTCAGCAGTAGAGTGTAATGATATGCTTGAAGGTGTAGCTGAGCAGGCATGATGCATTAATGCTATGATTACCATTGTAATGTTGTTTACACCAGTGTTGGTTCCAATTGTGTATTGTCCATTGTCCAGTCACGTGCCACTTGGCTGATGTGTGCAGTATTGACAGCATGTGGACAGTATGTGTGGGATGTGTGTGGCACAGATTTTCAGGTGTACAGTTGGGAACATGGTGGAGGTGCACTGTCTGCATGTACATGCATAGTGGACACATGGCCAGGGTGACATGCTCTGTATTACACAGTAACACTCCATAGTTTCTATTGGTGGCCAGTATGCATTGTACTACACACATTTCAGAACCTGACTACACATGTGTGTATGACATGGTTTGACACTGTGCTGTGGGTGATACTGTTACTATCTGTCATTGTTTTGCATTCTGGTAGTATACATCACTTCCACAGCCTGACCATAACCAATCGTTAGATGATGTCTTGACAACTGACACACAGATGTAGGTAATACAGCAACATTTGAATCCTTCAGGTACTATACTATGCCAGTAACCACTGGTATTCACCTGCACCCATTACTGAGACCACTCCTGTTTGGCATATAGCTTTCTTAGGTATAAGCAATCACAGTAAGCATATGTCCGTCCACATCTGGTAATGCATACTGTGGTCTATAATGCATTCTCCAGATGACACACACATCTTGCACAAGGGTATCATACAGACAGATACCTGTTGTCAAACCCATGCTGGAAAGCTATAAGCCAAACTAAGCATAGTCATCCACCTTTATGGAACACATTATCCCCACAGTACCACATAGGTAGTAGCGACCAACATCATGAACAGGTACCAATATGTACATGCAACCAAGTGTTACATCATCTGTCCTTTGTTAATCACATTTCCAAAGGTATTTTGAGATCCCTCGGTGGATCACATAAGCAATAAGGGGTCTGCATGCATATCCACAAAGGTTGTTCAACACCTGTTATGAATAGTCATCATTGACAGACTTTGCTGAGTTTGAACAGGTCTGACATATACCTCAGCCATAGACCCTCACACACACACATTCCAATAGGAACTGTAATGACTTTTGTGTGACACAGATGACCTAGGCCAGGATTACTGCAGTGGCTCGGCTTCTCACAAGCATACAGATGTGACCTAAGGTCTGGGAAGCAGCAGCACAGTCTGGCAAGGATGACAGCTGTGTTCTTGGAGAAAGCAGGGATCCCACACATGCAATCATTGAGGTAACATGTACATATGTATTTGCCACACAGCTAGCTCACATGTGCAATGCATACTGATATGTCATACAGTAGTAAAAGCAAAACTCACAACACATTGACAAACAGTGTCACACACACTCACCAAATGCAGGATTCAAACCCCTACCTAACTACTTCATGATACTAGAAGAATGCGTATTAACTCGATGTGCTATACATATTACTGGGAGTCCTCTTTTCCACAGGTATATTTGTAGGATGGTGACATCATCAGACTTGACAAAGGTTACATCACCACTTTTGAGGTGTTTCACTACTCTCCTAAAAGGTTGCTCCTTCCTACGGAGACCACACACAGTTGTCCAGTGCAGGATTCAAACCCCTGTCTAACTACTTCATGATACTAGAGGTATGCACACTAACACAACATGCTATGCGTATTACTGGAAGTGCTCTTTTCCACAAGTATATTTGTAGGATGGTGACATCATCACACTTGACAAAGGTTAGATTACCACTTTTGAGGTGTTTCACTACTCTCCTAAAAGGTTGCTCCTTCCAAAAGAAACCACCCACATGCCCAGTGTAGGATTCAAACCCCTACCTAACTACTTCATGATACTACAGGAGTACGCATTAACATGATGCATTATACACATTGCTGGGAGTTATTCTTTCCACAGGTATACTTGTAGGATGGTGACATAAACAGACTATACTAAGTGGGTTACATTAGGTGACATTAGATGGCCTACATTGAAGGAATGTCTAAACACTTTGGCCATGTGATCATCATAGGTGAGTTTACTATCTACCTGTGTCCCCAGGGACATAATGACTTTCTCCGTACATGCTGGATTACCACCTATGTGGTAATTTGTGCGCACTTTGCATTACCCAAAGGGGATGACTATGCATTCTTTGCCATTCAGCTTGAGGGCATTGTTTTGACACCAGGTATCTGTCTCTGTAAGACACTTCTGTAGGATGTCTGTGTCAGCTGTACAGTCAGTTATGGACCACAGTTTCCAGTGATCTGCAAACCTGTTCAGCCTTACACCTACCTTGCTTGCCTGTACCTCTGAGCAGTATCTACTGAACAAGTGGGGTCCCAGGAACAAGACCTGTGTGATGCCATTTGTGACTGTCTTAGAGATGGACATGGCACCCACAACTATGAACATGTGTGTTTGATCTGTGAGCCACTTGGCCACCCATCCTGTGACATAGCTGTTCATGTTCCAGCTGGTACACTTGTCCATGATGACAAAGCGGGGAATGGTGTGGTAAGCCCTTAGTGAGGTCCAGGTGGGCTGTGTGGACTACTTTCACCTCCATCTATGTTCATGGTAACTGTTTTAAATAAGTCAACTAGGTTTGGGAGCCAGGCTCTGGCTTTAACAAGGTGAAGTTGTGTAGAGTCCAGTGTCTAGAGATCTCCAATGTCTTAGTGTATGGGTTCCATGACAATTTGCTCAATAGCTCTGTAGACCAGGCTGAGTACACATATTGGGCAATGGTTTCCAGGTTCTGTTTTGGCACACCTTTTGTGGAGCTGGATGACTGTTAGTGTATGCCATTCTTTGGGTACATAGCCTGTGGTATGCCTGAGTCTGGACAGTGAATATAGGGGAGGGTGTAGTTACTTATGGGCCTAGTGTAAGACTCAGCCTGGGACAACATGCAGTCACATTGATGCTATGTTCTTAGCTTTGGTGAGGGCTGTCCTTAACTGCATGTCCATGACGTCTGGGTCTCTGCATCCTTCTGTGATGGACACAGGCCCTTTTGGGGGTGATGGGGGGAGTTTACACTGAACTTGTCCCCCTGGGTGTGGGCAATGAAAGTTGATTTAGTGTATGTCATTCCTTTTTTCAGTAGCTGACAGCATATTTGGAAGTTGACACCTACATGTCTGGTATAGCTACCGAAGGCTTTGTGGTTGTTATTCTTACATTCCTTGGCTATTTGTTTTTAGACACCGTCCTTGGATTATTTTAAGAGCAATCATTGTTTCTTCCTGATAATGATCAGTGATGCCTTTCCTTTAGTGAAGTTGGATCTATCATGTGTTCGTTTTCTCCTTCTCTTGTCTAGCTTATTTATGGACAACAAACACCTGCTTGTTGTCATATTTTTGGAGGAGTGCATCTTGGTTTTATTTGTGATGTCTCATTCCATGCATCTCTGTAGATGCTCATAGGATGCACTTGTAAATGATTCTGCAGATTGCATACCATTATCCTATAGCAAGGGGTCTTCGGAGCATTCCACTTTGGTCTTGGGAAGTGTGCAGTTTGCTTTTGCAAATGTCTTCACAGTGGTTTCATTGACTAGGTGTGGGGGTGGAATGGATGTCCAGTGTGATTACTTTATGATTTGATATTACCAGCGAGGGGTTTATCTCTGTTGTGGAACACTGGTACCCCATGTTGGTGATGATCATGTCCAGTATGTTGTCACCTCTAGTGGGCATGCTGACCAGCTGTTCCAGGGTGCTAGAGTTTCTTAACTCTAGGACACATTGGGCAAAGGAGGTTGTATACGAGTAATTCACCCGCTCAATGTTTGGGTAGTTGTAATCTCCTCATATAATGGCGTTTGATAGGACCTTTATATTTGCCATTGTTCTCCAGAAATACTGAGTGAGGTTCCTGAGACAAGGTACATGATCTGTAGCAGGCTACAATCTGATGGGCAGCTTTGCCCAACGTTAGTTGCACTTGCATGGTCTTCAAGGCCTCATGCTGTGCCAGTAACCTGGAGGTGTGGATAGCCATAAGGTAAATGGCTACACCCCTTCCTTTTGTATTTCACTCATAGTCTTGGGTCCAAAGGTCAGGGTGATTGTGAGTGTTTTACGTGGATCATATCCAGCAGCTCTATGTTTGACATAGCTTTGTATGTTACGCAGTGAACACCTCTGAGTAGGCGATATGCAAGGGAGTATGGATGGAGCATTTTGCAATGGTCTGTGTTTGGCATGTATTTCAGGCCACTAATGCTCTTTGTGAGGTATTGCTGCTGGCTTTCCAGTTGTTGTAGTTGTCTTGTGAGGTACATAGCAACAGTGGTGTTGTACTCTTTTAGAGTTCTAGTGAGTGGTGAGTAGAGGGGAACAATGTCCTCTTCTATTCTGCATGAGACACATTTTGTGATGAGGTGTGCCACATAAGAGGGTCTCCTGACTACTGTGGGAATGTGCTCATCACAGTTGTATCCACTGTCCACCTGTGACCCTGGGTCTCTTGTCACGCTTACAGTGTGAAGTATACTACCACCTATGTTGTAGTTCTTGGGTACAGTGTTTTTAACAAAGGTGATGATAATGCTCCTTTTGGCATTAAGCTACAGCCCATGGCTTGGACAACAGCCATCTGTCTCAGTGAGGCCCTTTTGTAGGATGTCCACATCTTTAGTGTTTAGAATGATGGCTCCTAGTTTGCATTCCTCTGGAAACTTCAGTAGCCACAGGCCTTCCATGTTAATGTTTACTTCAGGGATGTAAATACTACACAGCCTGGGAAGTTATCTAGTCCCATGGGTGCCATGATACTGGCTTTGAAGAGTGTTTTTTTACCTGTGCAGCCATGATGACAGCAACTTTGCAGTCTTCCATTATAGACATGTGCTCTTTCATGGGTGAGAGGGGGGAAAAGTTAACACTGATCCTATCTGCCAGGGTGTTGGCAATATCAGTTGGCTCTGTACATTTAGTGCCATTGAGCTGTAACTCAGAACAGATCTGAGTGTAACCATGATATGGACCTGTTTGTTGGGCAGAAATCTCCTGAGTAGGCAGTATGCAACAGAGTACAAATTGGGTTACATTTCAGTCTTGTTGCATGGGGCAACTATTTGAGGCCAGTAATCCTCTTGTTATGGTACTTCATTGGTGTTTCTAACTGCTGAATGTGCCTGTTCAGATTCATTGCAAGTGTGTTGTGGTACTCTCTGACAGGTCTGATGACTGCTGAGTTGTGGCAACCTCCTTTGACCTACATGCACAGACCTTGGCTGTTTGTGTGAACACATAGCAGGATTTTCAGACCACTTTGTGAATATGTTTCTGGAAGTAGAGATGACTATACACATTTGTCCATTGATCCCTTATTATCACATCCGTAGTTAGCCTGTGTGAGCATGCCCAGTATGACCTTTCAGTGTGAGCATGCCCAGTATGACCTTTCAGTGTGATGCTGAATGAAATCCACTACATTTGTTGGAGTGTGTGAGCACGCACAGTATACACATTTATACTATATGTGTATGGTAAATCAAGTTGTATTTTTACAGCAGGGCTCACCTTTGTGTCATAGATCAACAGGGATCATGCTGTGCCTGCAGGGCTTCCAGGAGACACTTTGCATAGACTTATCAACATTTCTACATACAGGGGGGACAGCTATTCTTTGTACATTTCTACCCGTGGGCACACCAGATTGTTACTGTGGGTGTACATAGGATGTGGGTTTCACCTGACACTTATACACATTTGCTGTGCCTGCACTGCTATGTACAGGACACCATTACAGTCTGTAGTGTTGCCTATCATACTGGCTTGAGGCATACTACTGTACTACAGATCTTAGTGTCCAATGTCACGTATATTAGCTTGCAACTTCATAGCCTACACAACCCACATCACAAAGCGCGGCCTGATGTTCTCTGTCTGCATAGGCGTGTGGGGAAGGTTACCCATTTGCCTCTTTAGGGGCATGGTACAGCATTGCTTTGTGTTTGCATTAGTATACAATTGTCCTGCTGTGTCTGTGCCACTGAAATGCTAACATGGCTTAGTGGTTCAGTAGTGTGACTACAGTACACAGTATCCTGGGTTCAAGGCCTGTCACTGCTTTTTATTTTCAGGCTGGCCAGACAGGACTGCTTAAGGAACAGTAAAGCAGATATGAGCATGTTTAACTGACTTTGCTCAACTTGCCCTGACCTTGCCCAACATTGCACGAGCAATTTTGTTTACATATACTAGATATTGGTGAAAGCTTCTTAGCACTGCTTTATATTGCTTAAAACATGGCAATCATGCCTCAGGTGGTGCTGCAGGGCTGCCTATGTCAGATGCACATACCACACTGCCAATACATGTTTGGAAACAGGTAGTGTCAAGTTAGGCATCCCTTTTATTTTATGTGCAAGTCAGGGAGAGGTATCATTTCCAAGGTTCCTACTGAGCCAATGTATGTGCTATGTGTTGCCTCTTTGCCAAGGACAAGGCATACTTGGCATGCCCCCTTCTGCCTACTGGGGCAGGCTCAGGTTGTTCCTCCTCCGAGTCACACTGTGCCTGTGCAGGCCTTGGCAATGGTGGTGGGCTTTTTGGCCCTGCCCCATGCTGTTCCTGCTGCAGCTGTTTTCGTAAGATCATATTGTGTAGCATGACACATACCATGACAATTTGGGTGCATGAAGTTGGTGAGTACTGCAAGGCTCCACCAGATGTGTCCAGGCACTGGAACCATGACTTGAGCATCCCAAACACACGCTTAATTGCATTTCGTGTTTGTGCATGTGCCTCATTATGGAGTTCTTGTTCAGGTGTGTGTGCATTTCTGATGGGTGTCATCAGCCACGGCTCCAGTGCGTATCCAGCATCCCCCACTAGGTGACCGTCAGGGTTGTCCCCATTGTCAAATGTCTGGTACAGCTGCAACAGATGCCAGATATGGGAATCGTGGTAGCTTCCAGGGCAGCCAGCACACACATTCAGTATTATGCTCTGGGCATCACACACGACCTGGCAATTGATGGAGTGGAAGCTCTTGTGGTTGATGTAGGCCCTACCCCGCTCACCGGCTGGTGCTTTGATGTGTATGTGCATGCAGTCAATTGCACCCACTACCTCAGGGCATTCCGCTATTTGCTGGAAGAGAAGCATATTGCTGGCCAATACCTCACGGGAATTGGGGAAATATACATGATTACCAACGTGTGCTGCCATGGCATTCAGGAGCTGGTGCAGTACCCTGGATGCCGATGCCTGTGAAATCCCCATCATATCACCAGTTGGTCTCGGGAAGGTACCTGTTGCTAGTATTCTTAGGCCAACACATACCTTGGTTTCCACTGGGATGGGTTCCCCTCTGTTGGTTCTGTGTGTGAGGCATGACCTGCACAGCTCAACAGTTTGCTACAGGAGCTCTCTGTCCACTCTATAGTGCTCCACTATCTCCAGCTCATGTAGCCCCTGGTAGGTTACCCTGGGTCTGTACACTCTTCTCCGTCTCCTCACTGTGGGTTGCTCAGCAGCATAAATAATGGCACCACCCTCAGCATCTTGCACATGTTGCCTTATAACAGCAATGGCAGCCCCTAACATTTTTATGTCTCAGTTTAAGCTTTTTTAAGTTTTCACTTCTCTTTGTTGACTGCAGTGTTGCAGTGTTTCTGAGAAAAACATGGGGGAATGCTGTTTGCAAAGTTTTAAGTGCTGGGCTGGACTGGGTTACTGTGCTGCCTGTGTAATTGGCTGATTCTGAATGATTTCACCTGGCAGCTCTGCTAGTTCTCCTTGGTTAACTTCCTACTATTTCTTTTCCTTTTCCCTTACCATTTCCACAGGGGGCAGCACCACGCAAACAAGCGCAAACATGCACACACGAGCGCACACAGGCTTAGACGGGTGCACATTCATGTATACAAGCTTAGATGGCCTAACACAAGCTTCCATGGGTGCACACATGTGCACACAGGCTTACTCGGGTTTATAGGCACGCACATGCGCACCCACAGTGTAAGCATCTTTGCAAGAAACTTTGGTTGTAGCCACAGTGTACACCTTTGGCTTCTGGGTTTCAGTTTAGTCAACTGTAGACACACCTCTCCTAGTCCTGAATAACTCACAGCAAACACTCTGCTCCAGTAAGCTTACAGTCTTTTTGTTACATACCCCCTCATGATGACACCCATCTTCTACTCTGTTCCTCCCCTTATCCTACTCTTACACTCTAGGGACATGGTTCACATAGCAGGAAATATTTGGATTCACTATTCTTATCCTCATTTGCATAGGATTGCCTACTAATGCTTGGTTACATCTCTCACTCTGAGCTTCCCCCCTTAGCAACCACTACTCAGTAGCCATGTTGTCTTCAGCCTGCCATTCACTTGCATGGCTGATGAATATTTCCAATTATATCATATTTGTGGCTTTTAAATTCTTGATTTTCTGATCTTTTAGTGTGCCGCATGTTTGCGCGGCGCTATGCTTAAACATCGGAGATCGAGGAAAAAAAATTTACTTTTTATTATTTTGCAACACATAAAAATGCCAATGACCATATATCTGGCCATTGGCATGCTTCATCAACTGGATGCATCCTTTATTTGGAGCTGTCATGGCTCCGTTTTGCTATTTGCAGAATGGTACTCAGTTGCCAACCGAGTACATTTCTGCAAATAACACTACTCTTACTCGGACAGGTTAGTGTTTCCTGGATCGCAAATTTACCTCATTTGCATAGCTTTTAGCAGCAAATGAGGTAATTTGCATAAACTAACCCTGTCCATGCAAGAGTCGTTTAAGGAGCTCTCTTGCATGCCCCTGCTGGCTGTTCCTGGATCGTTCGGCAGACATGTTGGCTGCATGGAGACTTACACTACTCTTAGACTCCGGCCAAGCCTTCGTGAATCTGGCCCTCTGTGTTTTATTCCACTGGACCAGCTGAGGATGTAATAACTGAACAAGTCAAGAATTAGTATGGATTTTTTGAATAATTACAAGTATGAAACTCTAGTGTTTGTTATTATCGATTGACTGCAATAGTCTGTGCGTTATAAGGAACAAGGAAGATATAAAAAGCAATATCAGGGATGTTTTCCAAAATCAAGGGCCAGCAGAGGTGATTATTTCAAGAAAGTGCTGATTAGCACTAGAGGTAGCACTACATGATACAGAAACATGCAGATTAGCTGATGAGACCTTTCCTCATCATGACATGTCCCTGAATTGCATTCCCTATATTCACAGAGCATATCACATTTGACAACAGCAGTTTCTGCAAACTTTCTGAATCCTGCCCTAAGTCAGTCTGAAGTAATGTAATTGAGGACTTGTTTTAATAAAAATAACCTATCACCATCATGCAGCTAACTCAATACAGGGCTAATATCCATAAGAAAGGACATGTCAGTATATGACAAAATAATGGAAACGTCTGAACGATAATGGAGCATAAAGGATAGTGAAGCATCATTTTCACTCTGTAGTAGATCGGCAGTCTCCATTACTTTGTCAAATACTGACCTGCCATTTCTTAACACCGCAGAGCTGGCTCATTGATACAGGAGTAATGAGGTGCTATCAGTGATAAACTCCATACTGGCCATGGAAAAGATGCATATTCTAAAGAAGGTAGAGTTTTGTATAGGTAACATAGTAAAGGCTACTAGATGTGTACAGGATCAACAAAATCAATCTACAACATTTGCAATATTTGTTGTGTAGATCTACTCAAGATGGCAGTGAAGATGGCCTCTTCCACAAGAAACCACAAGAAACAAATGTTTCCAAATGCATCTGCACCATGGTAACAGGGATATAACAGAAGCCTTCTATGAATATTTATGTTTCATTTTCAGCTGGGAAACTGGACATAGTCCTCAAAAACATAACATGACTCATGAAAGAACACATAATGCTCTGTGATACCTGATTCTGCATGAACTAGCATTGCACCCAGTGGCTTCAGTTTATGATAAACCTACCTCACATGTTCTATTAAGACAAGATGAGTGCATTCAGTGGTGAAAAGGGATATCATTCCCTAGCCATCAGCTTGTGAGTAGTGCAGATGTCATGAATACAAATGCCAATGTCAGGTACCCCAAAAGTATTTGTGATGCATATATATGGCAAATGAGCACAAGGTTCCAGCAATATTTGATGTGCCTAGATATATAGTATACACTGTAAAACAAGTTAAGCAAAATAGATCTCATGTGAGTTATACCAGCTGATCTATGGCCTGAGTTAATGTATCATGTCAGTACCAACACATATGTTGTGCTTCCCTGCATAGATTTGAATTATCCTGTGAACTAACGTAGATCTTGTATTGGCAATTATTCTGTCTGCTCTTTCCATGAACTGCTTTCACATCTTGCTTTGCATTCTCTGATCAATGGAATGAGAGCATGCAGATGTTTGTGATGCATTATTATTTTATTACAGATGCCATCAGTTATTGCATGTAGACTGCCTCACTATCTTGTTAGCTTCATACTTTTCACGTGTTCAGCTGCCAAGCTTCTGGAGTACTGGTACTCAAGAACTCTGACTGCCATGACTCATGAATGTATTTTGTACTGAATTTATATGTAACAAGATTACTTTTGAAGCACGATAAATGGACTTGTTCTGATGGTAAGGGGAAAGTTATTCCATAATCTTGAAGGATATGGCATACTTTATCTATCATATTTTTTTGTTTACTTTGTATTTATTTTTAGTATTACGTTTCAGAAGACGATGTTAGAGACTCCAACAGTTTATTGCAGGTATATTCAGGTACAATTTAATCAGATATCATTTTCTAGACCAGGAAAAAAGGTTACTTTTAATTTACCTAGAAGAAATACAACACAATGGCAATTCCTGAAGCCTTTCCAAACTTTTGTCGGCTAAGAAATGATTGTACCTTCTGAAGTTGCTTCTAATAGGTTGTTTAAATGCTACTGAACATATCATTGATTCAATAATGGGTTGGACCAGGCATAAAGCAGTCCAATGATCATTCTGAAGTGATTAGAAATTTTTTGGTGCTGTTCTTCCTCACATGCATTGCTGTCTGCAGCAGTTCCTTCCCTCTAGCCCTTATTCATGACAAGTGCTTCCAGTGTCATTTGGAAATGGCCTCAGGGATAGATACATATCCATCACACCTAGTATTGCCTTGTTGATGACAGTTTCCAGTGATATAAGTCTGTAGCCCTGGAATTGGAGTGCTAAACATTCAACCTTGCAAACTGACTTTTATTATACACTAAGGATATCTATAAGGGCATCTACAAAGAAAAGAAAAGAAATGAAAAGAAAATGTAGCAGAAAAGACTGCCTACACATATAACTTCAGGACAACTGTTGCCTATCTTGTCAATGAAACCATACAATGATGTGCTTCATTCAGCAGGATAAGTACTCAAGAAAGCATTAATAAAACTGGACTTGAAATAAAATTATAAAATAAGTAAGACAAGTTCTGTATTATTTTGTTTGCAAAGGCAGAATTTTAGGAAAATGTTTCACCTTACAAATGTGGTGGCAGTGTCATCCCAGAGACTTAAAAAACATTGAGTAGGTAAGATCAAACCTTGCCTATCATAAGTGTAGATCAATGTGTATTTGTCTCTTAAAGAAGCTATCCAAGGACTTGCACATGTGCATAAATACTGAGCATGTGTAAGCTTGACTGCCATTTTGTAGTAAGCTGTTGAGTTGTAAGCATGTATGTAAGGTCTGTCTGTTAATCAGTTTGTTTATATTTGATGATGATGCTATCCATCCTGATGTGTTTCTGTGTAATAAAGCATCTAAATGAACTACCCCTGCTTGTCATCTGTGTTGGAGGGATGAGTAACATGGCATCAGAAGTGGAATGGTCAAAACAAGTTGTGGCCAGAAAGAGCTCCAATTTCTCCACTTTGAATTTGAGAAGTATCTAATTAGTACTGGTGGAATATACAGGAGTGGATCATCTCTACTGCACGTTTAATTCACAAAGCAGGTCAGAAATTAATTTCAAATATTAAAACTTGTTCAGTTTGTTATTTGCAAAATATGAAACAAAGCATACAAAATGCTCTAAACAATATTTAAATAAGTCAAAATGTCCAATATTGATAGAAATATTCAAATTACCTCAGAAAATGTTTGAAATAAAGTCCAAATTGCATAAAAAGGATAACATGAAAGGAAAAAACTGCATTTTTTACTCAGCACATATTTTTCGTATTAATTAAGGCTATCTGAGTTATTAGGTGCATGAAGTGTTTGCAAGTTTGTGCAGTATTACAGTAACGTTATTTCACAAATACAGCTATTTCGAGCATACTTCACAAAGTACAGTATTTCTAAGAGTTTATTGTGCATTTGAGTTTTACTCCAAGCTGCAGAGAGGCAACTTATTCATATATAATTACAAGGGCCATATTTTCAGTGTGTTTAGGCATACTTTGTTGGCATGGCAGACAGATTTTGAAAACTAGGGCCACTTGTGTTTGATACTAATATTGCAGAGAACTGGAGAGTGTTTGAGCAAGAGTATGACATTTTCATACAGGCCTCATTTTCTGATAAAGATGACTGTACAAAGGCATTTATTCTACTTATAAAAAGAGCATGCAGGAGTGTAAAATCCACTAGTAACACAAAAACACTCCTGTAACTGACTGAAGCATCCATAAGCACAAACCAGGCCAAAAGTTCACTCAGCAATTTAATGGAAAACAAGTGCAGCAAAGTCTTAAAATTCCACCAAACAGTTGTTGTAGTGGTACATAAAATCAGTAAAGTAAAAACATCCGTTGCATAAATATCCAATGCAGAAATTAAGGGAAGTGCTTTCATCTGATCTAGTCACAGGCTTTTTCAAAACCACAGAAAAGTATTGCATCATGGTATAAATAGTAGCTTAATCAAAATCAATTAACATTTAAAATCAATTAATATTTTAAAGAAACAGATTAAAATTGGGAAGTGAAAATTACACTTGCTGGTATATTTGTAAAGAAATGTGTGTTTTGTCTATATTCTTTACTTTCTAGCTAAATTGTTTTTCAAACCTTACAAAATATCTTTATAACTTAAGTGCCCTTTGTTTCAGTACAGGCACCAAAGATAAGTGGTCATTGATACCTGGTGGTTGGGTGGAATTTAGTGACAACTGCCACATCAATTCCCTTCTCACTAATTCATTACACCAGTCTTCTCCCCTCTCATTGTATCTGACCACTTCTAAAATGCCAATCTTATATCCTGTAAAGTTGTCACATTTCAGTGCATGTCTGTGCAAAGTATTGTTGTGGTTATGAGTTTCCATAGCATATGAGTGTTTGTAAATCCTTTTTCTCAGGGGCCTTCCAGTTTTGCCTATGTAAAACATATTATACCCTGTCAAACGCTTACATAAACCAAACCCTTGGTTTGACAGTTCCCCTGCCAAGTAAATTTTCTGTGGTGGGTCACCTATCAATATTTCTATATTTTCCAAAATAAGTGTACACTGGTTACATCTACCACATTTCTTTGTTCCCCTTCTTTCCTTTGTATTTAATAGGGAATGTTCCGGAAGATGTTTGATATTGTGTCCTAACTTATATGACAATGATGGTCCTTTACCAAGGGACTGAATCAAGTCCTCGTTACCCTCCCAAATAACAGAGTTTTTATTGAGAATGCCCCTAATCTTGTGACCAAAGGAACCGTAATAGGTAACCATGGAATGTGAGTGAGTGGAACTAACCACTGAGAAAGGTTGCTTATTTCGAGGCTGGGGCACCCCCAACAAAGGGGTGTATCTAGTACCCCACCCACTCAGAATGTCGATATCCAGTTCATGAACCCAGTCCTCCGGGTAACCTCTATCAGTAACCATTTGAATTAACTGACCTAGTTCTCTCTTTAAACAATCCAGGGTTGAACACATACAAGGCCCCCTAATCATTTGACCTCTCACAAGATTCTTCTTCACTTAAAAGGGGTGATGACTTTTGTAACTTAAAAACTATTTGAGTATGTTGGTTTGCGGTAAACCTTGGATATGAATGTGTTCATATTTGCCTCCATAGTAATGTTAATTTCTAAATAATTAGTAGTAGTGGAATCATAAGTTTTCATAGATTCTGTTAGAAAAATATGTACTTAAACATATATATGTAATGTTAGTTTAGAAACAGTATAATATGTAATGCATTTAATTCTATTTTACAATATGGTAGTAGAAATGATCTTGCATGTAATTGCTTGAAGCTTAGCTGTAGTGTGATTAAAACTCTGACCCTGACAGTAGCCAGCTCAGCAGGCTTGTGTCTTTCAGCATTATTATCTGCAGGGTTAGGGAGAAATGAATATGTGTGTATGTGTATCTTTCCTGCTTCCACCGAGGAGGATGGCCTTGTGAGTCTATCGGAGACAGCATACAGCTGCTTACCAGAGAGACAAAGGAACATATTAAGAACTATTGTATTCAAGCGGGCCTGAAAAACCTTGGATGGCAGGAAGATCTGCAAACTGACCAGGTGCCTTGCAAGGCTGTAATATTCTCATGGGAAACTTTTAAAAAACATTACATCAGCGTTTACTTATGAATAGAATATTATGGACTATAGTGATGTAAATGCCCTGTGACTGACCACGTCAGTAAGGTGGGCAAAAGCTGATCATGAACTGTATAAAAAGTATGTAACTTCCTTACTGAAATTAGTCAAAACTCTATACTTGTTGTGTATAGTTTTTTGCCTCCTTGTGTACACGAGTAAAGAAACGTTTTAGAACTTGAGCCTTCTGTGTTATTGACTGTCATTTTGAAAAGCCTAATGATTTTTACAGTCTGATTTTAGCAATTTATTTAACATTTTGGTCCTTCTTAAGCCGGAATTCCCTTGGTAAGCTACAGGTCAGAGTGCATAGGTGGTACTGAAAACTGCGCAGGAGAAGTTGCCAGAATGGTTCTTCTTGAGTGAAAAAGTCCTCCGACTGAATTGTTGTATGTAAAGAGGCTGTCCACTTTCTGATCTGTGGCCGAAAAGTGGAAAACTGGATCCTAAGAAGAAGCACAGTAATAAACGGGAGGCTCAGGTAAGGAGAATTTCCCTCTTTGTCTTTGTTTTAGATCAGGGACCAGGTTACAGGGTGCTATTGCTAAGGTTTGTGATAGCAGGGAGAGAAAGAGTCGAAGTACTGTATCTTTGGTCATAGATCAGGGGAATAACAAAGCAAAGTAAACAGTCATTCTAGACACTACTGTGGATATAGGGAAGAAGATACCACGTGGTACAAGAGAAGGATTACGTAACAGTCTTTTTAAGACATGGGAGATCCGTGCACTAAGAGATCGCGAGATCCGCCCCTAACGGATGATGCGAAGTATATGCAATTGCAGAGAGCAGATAATGTGAGATATTTTGCAAAATGGGTTAATAAATATGAATTTGATGGTAAATTAGACAAAATATCACTAGTGAAACTTTTGAAACAGTTAAAATCTGACGCAGAAGGTCAGGCGAAAAAACAACGACAGTTGGGTATTCCTCAAGCACATAGGTGGATTGAGGAAGTGAACCGAAGGGAACAGAAGATTAAAATGCGAAGCATTATTCTTAGACAAAGAAGATAATAATACAGTAGTAGCGGCCTCCCCACCACCCTCCGATACCTTATTCAGGATATGAAGGGAGGACGGGCTGGACCCCCACGTTATCCTGAGGCAACAGGGGTGTTAAAACAACCATTTGTAAGAGAACCTGTTGAAACTAGATCCCGAACACGTAAAACACTTAGAGATGTTCAATTAAGAAGAGATTCATTAGACGAGAGTGAGGAAATCTGTCCATTAATTGAAGTACCGAACCCTCAGGCAGAACAGGAAGGTCAGGACTCAACTCTCTTAGTATATAGACCATGGACACCGGAGGATATCCGGAAAGTTACAGAGGGAATTCCCCATCCAAAAATTAATTATGAAAAGTTTATACAAGATTTACAAGGTATGAGATTGAGTTACCACTTAAATGGGGAAGAAGTAGAGAAGGTAATTAGACAAATTATAGGTCCGGACTGGCACATGGTTTGTGGCGTCTGGAATGCTCGTGACGCACAACTTAGACCACTCCTACATAGTGACACAGAATTAGATACTAGGTTGAAGGGTCTTACAGACCGAATTACTGAAAAATGGAAACCTAGAGCAGATTGGACTTGTATTAACCAATGCATACAACAAGATAATGAAACGGTAGATGCATACTATGGTAGATTATTAGAATGTTTCAATAACCATAGTGGTATGCCTATTCCTGAAAATCAGAAAAATGATAGTTCATAGTAACAACAATTGAAAAATGCATTCTTAAAAGGTTGCATTGCCCCTATCAGTAGCTTCATTACGAAGCATATGATAGATCATCGAACGAGTAGGCTACAAGCCTTACTAGAGTATGCTAGGCATGCTGAAAGACATTTTAACAGCAAAAAGAAAAAGAAGACGCAGGTCTTCACAGCTGAAGATGGAGCAGAAGTCTTTGTAGTACAGTCGGGTAAGAAGGGTAAGAGAAATACTCAGGGCAATAAACACTCTGACAGGGACCCAGAGGTCTATGAGGATAGAAAGAAAAAAGGTGAGTGCTTTAACTGCGGGAAGAGGGGACATTTAGCAAGGGATTGCAGGAACAAACCACCTGCGGAAAGAAAGGATAAAAATGATGAGGATTGACTATATGACAGTCGTACTGTCCAACAGTCATCAGGAGAGACTAATGGGCAGGGAGATAATGTAAATGTAGTAGGAGGAATAGAGGAAATGCAAACAGATGTAGAAACTGGGGAAAGTGAAGTTTTAGATTTAGCCTTGTTGAGCTTGGAGCTCTATTTGGCAGACACGAAACCGGAGGTTACACTTCTGGTGGAGGGGAGAGAAATAAAATTTTTGTGTGATTCAGGAGCATCACGGACTTTGATACATCCTTCGAAGTTACCGGAACACTCTGAATCACCTGACTACATATTGGTGAAAGCAGCAAACGGGCAGCTATACAGGGAACCCCTTTCCCATGATATAGCAATAACTGACCCTGTTTCAGGTATGACCCAGAGAAGTAAAATAGTACTTTCTGCAAAATGTCCAATGAATTTACTGGGGAGAGATCTTATGCAGCTTTTTGGCATAGCAGTAGTTCCTACCATGAAGGGTATGGAGGCACAGAGACAAATGGATGCTTTTGTGGTGCGATCGGAGGGTGAAGCCTATTATTGGTACAGCCAGGACCTGGTCAGTCCAGGGGCAGTGACCAAAGAACTGATGAATGTAGCCATCAGTAAGGTGCCCTCCCTCGACCTTGATCAGCAACATTTGTTACATTGTACTCTATACTAATGTAGCACACCAGGGCCTGATAAGGAATATGAGCAAAAGTTGTTCAGAAATCCTGCCAATAGACTAGTATTACGGACTTTGTATTGGGATACTGAGGGTAATAGTGTGGTGAGTTGTTCATTACCTCAGGAATTCATGGAATTGTATAAGTCCAACAAGCTACCGCATGTCAGTTTAACCAAATGTAGAAATGTCAGGTGGGTAGATCTGGGTGAAAAAGTGACAAGATGGGAAAAACAAACCGACTCAGAATTGTCGGAGCAAGGAGTACAGAAGCAGAAATTAAATTGGCTAACGCATCGCCCAGCTGTACACTTACAGCAGAGTGAGGGAAGCTGATTCTTGTTAGAAGAAGAAGAAAAGCCTTGGGTGATATACCAAGCACTCTTTGGTCAACAGGAAATCAGATGTAGGGCTTATTCGGACAGCAGGTCCAGTAACTATTACACCAAAGTCAGCATTTAGACCACAAAAGAGACAATATCCTTTGAGGAAGGATGCAGAGCAGGGAATCAAGCCTATAATAATGGCATTACTCAAGGAAGGGATACTGGTAGAATCTTTGGATTCACCATGTAATACTCCTCTGTTTCCTGTTAAAAAAGCAAATGGGGAATGGCAGATGGTACAGGATTTACAAGCCATAAATGATGCGATAATACCTAGGGCACCTACGGTGCCAGACCCACATACTTTATTAAATGATTTGAAGCCACAACAGAAGTATTTTACCGTGGTAGATATAAGCAATGCTTTCTTTTCAATACCTATACATCCTGATAGTCAATATTGGTTTGCATTTACATTTCAGGGTAAAAGGTATACATATACTCGACTACCACAGGGATATTGTGAAAGTCCAACAATATTCGCACAGGAGATGGCTAGCAACCTGGCGGGATTTACTCCACCAGGGGGCAGTCAAGTGTTACTTTATGTAGATGACATCTTGCTTGCAGCCCCTACCCAGCAGCAATGTAGGGAAGACACAATAGCATTGTTGAAGTTTTTAGCAGAACAGGGACATAAAGTAAACAAGCACAAATTGCAACTTTGGAAAAAACAGGTTAAGTACCTGGGATATGTGATATCCAAGGAAGGTAGAACATTAGATGAAGATAGGAAAACAGCAATTTTGCAAGCACCCAAACCAACTACCAAAAAGGAAATGATGTCCTTTCTGGGAACGACTAATTTTTGTCGAAGTTGGATACCAAACTATGCTTTGGAAACGGCTCCATTGGCTGATTTAATATTTAAAGCACCGATGGCAGCACAAGAGATACTACATTGGACACCGGAAGCAGAAACAGCTTTCTGCAGGCTAAAACAATTGATAGTTTCATCATTAGTTTTAGGACTTCCGAATTACCATAAGAGATTTTTTCAGACTGTAGATTGTAGGCAGGGATACATGACGTCAGTTTTGACGCAACAGCATGGAAGTAAGCAATGCCCCATAGCTTACTATTCATCGCAGTTGGACCCAGTGGCACGGTCATTGCCACATTGTGTACAGGCAGTTGTCGCAGCTGCTATGGCAGTACAGGCTTCGGCCTCAGTGGTGTTGTTCCACCCTCTCACTTTGAGAGTGCCTCATGCAGTTGCGATAATTCTATTGCAAGAGAAAATAGCATTTTTGTCCCCTGCTAGACATCTTTCTTGTATGACCATACTACTGAGTCAACCTCATATGACAGTTGAATGATGCACAACATTAAATCCATCAACGTTACTTCCGACTCCTGTGGATGGCACACTACACAGTTGCCTGCAGGAAATGGAGCAAATAACTTTACCTAGACAGGATCTTACTGATGTGCCTTTAGCTGATGCAGAGATGACATTTTATGTGGACGGATCATGTAGAAAGAGTCCTACAGGAAAGAATCTAGTGGGCTATGCAGTAGTTACAGATGTTGAGATTGTAAAAGCCAAACTCCTGCAGCATAACCTGTCTGCTCAAGCAGCAGAATTGATAGCTTTAACACGTGCCTGCACTCTAGCGAAAGGCAGATGTGTAAACATATATACTGATAGTCAGTATGCTTTCTCTACAGTGCATGTTTTTGTGCAGCAGTGGAAAAATAGAGGAATGATAACATCCACTGGTAAACCGATTAATCATGCGCAATTAATATTGAATCTGTTAGATTCCATTCAGTTACCTACTAAAGTAGCTATTTGTAAATGTGCAGCTCATACTAAACAACAGGATAAGATTTCAAAAGGTAATGCTCAGGCTGACGCAGCTGCAAAGCAAGCTGCCTCAGACTCAGAAACTTTATTTTCAAATGAGGAATTGCAACCCTCTGAGATTTTAGATCTAGAAATGTTAAAGACAATGCAGACATTAACTACAAAAGCAGAAAAACAGAAGTGGATTAGACAAGGAGCAATTCTTGAAGATGGACTGTACATCTCTAAAGAAAAGAAGCCAATATTACCGTCTAATTTATTTAGATATATTTGTTGAGCCATGGGCAGAGCCATGTCTCAACAGGGGGGATGGTACAGTTAGTTAACAGAATATTCCAAACATATGGATTCACAAACTACACACAAAAATTTTGTGCAGCATGTCATATTTGTAGTAAACATCATGCACAGGGAGCATTCAAACCGAAGCGAGGGAGTTTCCCTACACCACCATATCCGTTCCATACTATTTGTATGGATTTTATAGAACTGAATAAATGTGAAGGAAAGAAATACTGTTTAGTGATCATAGATATGTTTTCAAAATGGGTAGAAGCTTTTCCAACCAGGAATCCGGATGCAGCAACAGTTGCAAAGGCCTTAGTAAAGGAAATAATTCCTAGATTTGGCATACCGGAGAGAATTTATAGTGATAATGGAACACATTTTGTCAACCAGACAATCCAGCAACTTGGGAGAATCTTTGGGATTTCTTTGAAGAATCATTGTGCTTATCACCCCCAGTCAGCAGGACTGGTGGAGAGGTACAATGGGATTTTGAAAAATAAGTTGAGGAAATTGATGAGTGAAACTCAGAAGAATTGGATTTGCTGTCTACCTTTAGCATTGCTGAGCATGAGAACAGTTCCAAATGTAAAGGGTTTGACCCCCTTTGAAGTAGTATTCGGAAGGGCATATTATGTGCCACAATGGAAAGCTCTCATGCCTGCAGAGCTGGAGGCCGATAGCTCATTAGCTAGTTATATGAATAGATTGTTAACAAATAAGACTGTTTTGCAGTTGAACTCTTTTTCAGATAAAGAAGAAACAAAACTGGAAGCCGTGCTGACCCCGGGGTCCTGGATTTGGTTGAAGGTTATCAAACGGAAAAATTGGACAAGTCCGAAGTGGGAAGGTCCGTACCAGGTACTGTTGGCAACGCCTACTGCAGTAAAAGTTGCTGAGAGATCATCCTGGGTTCATCTGACGCACTGTAAACCGCTCAAGGAGTTTAAGTTAGACAGACATTTTGTAGCTGATATACCACAGAGACAGGATGGCCAGGGGCAGAGTGTATAAAAATGCAAAACAACCCCAAAGACATTGGTTCACTGGCCTACTGATCATACACCTATTAACCATGTTTGTGGTGACTTTTTTGTTGTTGTGGTTTTTCTTGCATATAACTACACAAGTAAAAATGATGAAACGTGATGAACTGGCCATAGATTGGCATCCGAACTTTAACACATACCTAGCTATGAAGCGTGTATATGTAGAGACTATGAACGTTTCAAACTGCTGGGTTTGTACTGCCATACCCACAGCATATGGAGGACTTTTGATGTCTGCTGTCCCCTTGGGGATAAATGAGACTTGGGAGAATTTACTCTTTGACACAGGTACTGTGAGATCACAGGACAAAGTGGCACTGTATTTACCTGTTACACAAAAAGGAATTGTTTGTTTTTATAAAAATGATACACTCCAAGTTGGTTGGAGTAATTGTAACATAACTGTGTCTTATAAATGTTATATAAAAGCCAAAGACCAGAGTACTAGTTGTAGCACGAATTATGATTCGTATTTAAGCTTAATGAGAACAACGTTAAAAGATGTGCAGAAAAATCCTGAATTGTATAAACAGTTGTCTGTTATAGACAGGAAAATGTTTCATTCAGAGTTAACCCGCATCAGTACTAAAGTAGAAAATTGTTATTTTGTTTGTGGAAAAAAAGCATATAAATGGTTACCTGAGAATTGGTCCGGCAGTTGTTTTTTGGGTTATCTGGTTCCAGCCATAAGACATACTGCAGAATTGCCTCTGGGTAAGATACGCAATGTGAGAGATGTAGCTCAAAGAACTGGGAACACAGTCGAGAAACCTACTAATCCAGTGGGTAAGATTGAAGCAAGTTGGAAAGATCAGTCGTCTGTGAAAGATAAAGAAAAATTGACTCATATGGACTTGAGTGACAGTGTCATATCCTGGGCTGGAATATTCCCAGCCTATGGAGCAGTCAAATCGATCTGGGAACTGAGGAAATTGTCAAAATTTCTCGAAGTAATGAGCAATGCGACTTTTTCTGCTCTCGAACTTGTGACTGATGAACTGAATGCAATGAGAACTGTTGTGCTACAAAATCGAATGGCTCTTGACTTCACCCTAGCGGCGAGGGGTGGTACGTGCGCGCTTATCAAAGAAGAATGCTGTGCGTATATTCCAGATAATAGACATGAGATCAACGACCACCTAGAGGTAATACAGCAGGTATCAGCCATGGCGGAACCAGGCCCAAACCCACTGATGAACTTTTTCCAGAATCTATTTGGGGGGTGGGGTTCAATCCTAATGAATATTTTGATTGCCATTTGTGTAGTTTTGCTCATAATAGGAGCATGTGTCTGTTGCGGGATACCCTGTGTGAAAAGGTTGGTTAGAGATTTTGTTGATATATCAGTAACTGAGACTATGTACCAGGACATGGAATTGAATCTGTTGATACCAAGTGAAAGTCTGTCTGAAATATAAAACAAATGACTTGCTTAGCTGAAAGTCCTTAAAAGGAAAAAGCTAAGGAATGAAATAATATTGTTTATGTTTCTGAATAGAATGAAAAGCATTAAAAGGAGGGAGAATGTTAGAAAAATATGTACTTAAACATATATATGTAATGTTAGTTTAGAAACAGTATAATATGTAATGCATTTAATTCTATTTTACAAAATGGTAGTAGAAATGATCTTGCATGTAATTGCTTGAAGCTTAGCTGTAGTGTGATTAAAACTCTGACCCTGACAGTAGCCAGCTCAGCAGGCTTGTGTCTTTCAGCATTATTATCTGCAGGGTTAAGGAGAAATGAATATGTGTGTATGTGTATCTTTCCTGCTTCCACCGAGGAGGATGGCCTTGTGAGTCTATCGGAGACAGCATACAGCTGCTTACCAGAGAGACAAAGGAACATATTAAGAACTATTGTATTCAAGCGGGCCTGAAAAACCTTGGATGGCAGGAAGATCTGCAAACTGACCAGGTGCCTTGCAAGGCTGTAATATTCTCATGGGAAACTTTTAAAAAACATTACATCAGCGTTTACTTATGAATGGAATATTATGGACTATAGTGATGTAAATGCCCTGTGACTGACCACGTCAGTAAGGTGGGCAAAAGCTGATCGTGAACTGTATAAAAAGTATGTAACTTCCTTACTGAAATTAGTCAAAACTCTATACTTGTTGTGTATAGTTTTTTGCCTCCTTGTGTACACGAGTAAAGAAACGTTATAGAACTTGAGCCTTCTGTGTTATTGACTGTCATTTTGAAAAGCTTAATGATTTTTACAGTCTGATTTTAGCAATTTATTTAACAGATTCATAGATTAGTACTAAGCTAACTGCCCTTGCGAGCCATTTTAAGCCTAGCCAGTTATCCCTTGTGAGACTCAAACCCTGCACCTTGTGTTTGTAAGGCAAACACCTTAACCATTAGGCCACCCTCCCAACCCCTATATATTATTGATATAGTCAACAAAATTGTCAGCTTCTACAAATTGTCCCTTCCACAAAATAAAAACATCATCAAGGTATTACAAGTACAGTAACCAGTTGTTTGCAAAATCAGATCCAAAGATAAAACATTTTTCCGACAATGTCATAACCAGGTTTGCATACGTTGGGGCACAACTCGACCTCATGGCAACCCCTTTTGACTGCCTATAATATTCCTCCTCAAAAACAAAATAGTTATTGTTAAGGACTAATTCCATTACTTCCATAACTAGATTAATCATGTTGACATTCAAGTCCTATGTTCCAACAAAGCCTCCTGGAATAATTCAAGTCCAGTGTCATGAGGAATATACCCAAACAAATCAACTACATCAATAGTTGAGAATCCCATAGTTTCTTCAAAAAATTCATTTTGTATCCAGGACAAAAAGTCCCAGGAGTCAGATAGTATATAGTCTATTCTGGACAATGTGTCCTTGAGAAGCGGGTCAATAAACACCCCAAGCAAATAAGTGGAACTGTTATGTGCTGTCACTATAAGTCTGTAAGAGGGGTGTAACACATTTTTATGTACTTTAGGTATGCCAAAGACAGTGGGGATGTAAGGATGTTTATTCTGTAAAAAATTAAACAATTCTTCATTAATCACCCTCTGTAACAAATTATCCTCCAAAAACAACTGTACCCTTCTATGGGAAATGTTAATCTCATTCAAGGAGGCCGCCTCATACTTATCAGTATGCTGCAACATATTAGTGATGTCATTGACGTAGTCAGATTTGTCTGCCAGGACTTCTCCTCCCCCCTTGTCTGGCTTAATGACACGTATAGTGTCAATACCTCTTAACTGGTTAAGGAGTGTCGCTTCATCCTTAGTAAGGTTATGGAACTTTTCCCTGTGGCTATGGAATTCATAAAATATTTCCCTAGTGCAAACTTTCTCATAATGAACTAAAACAGGGTGCAAAGGGGGGTTAAACAAACTTCTTTTCCTTAACCTACTGGGTAAATAACCAGTTTGTTCCCCTGTGTTTTGAAAAAAAATAAATGCAGGTTGAGCTTTCTAGTATAAAGTTTCAGTTCAGTCATAAACCCCCACTATGTCCGGCTTCCTAATAGGAACAAATTTAAATCCTTTTTCAAATAAAGAAAAATTGGTAGCTGTAACTGGTTGTTCTGTGTAATTAAAAATATTGAAACCATTTAAGCTCAAAAGTTTGACATTGAAACTGGAAATAACATCACTGGGGGTTATTTTATTACTCAGTATTTGTTGTGGTTCTTGTTGTTCCAAAACCTCCTGGGACCTCTCTGGGCCCTCCCTCTTGGGGTATGTTATCCCCCTAAAAAATTCTGTCTGTTCTTGTCATGATTTAAAATTCTTTCAGACTTACGTAAGGGTTTATATTCTCGGTCGAAAACCTCATCATGGTCTCTGTTAAAACCTTCAATCTGTACTTTATCATTCTCTCCCCTTACTTCATAACCTACAGAACCTGTTACATTTGTGTAGTCAACCCCACAGTTATTTAGTACATTGTCGCCATAATAGCTTTTAGGAAGCTGGTAAGCTTCTTTGCATTTATATTCCAACTCATTCCTCCTCAGTTTCCTTTGTTTTCTATTAATGTTTTTAACCTGTTGCTCAATTTTACTAAAAATTTTGTCATATTTACTTTCAAAATGAATAAAACTTGCATCATTTAAAATATCACTGTTAAGTTTGTTAATATCCTCTAAAATCCATTAATTTTATTATTATTTATTTTAATAATAAAATGAAGTAATTCCACACCATGTCTGTCAAACATGGCTAAAAGTTTGTCTAACTCTTGCTTTCACACAGTCAGACTGTTGGGGAATTTACTCATTCGCAGCCCCTTTGGTATTCTCTGCTGTTTAATGCACTCAGCAAAGTACGCATTGTCTATATGTAAATTACATACCTTGCTCATATTAATTTCAAAGTCCTTAAGCTGTTGATGAATGTCCAAATTCCTCATTTGTCTTGCTTCCTTAAATAACAGGGGTTCGTCCTTTACCCATCGTTCAAAGCAAATTTTCCTGGAGTTTTCCTGCATGTAGTTGATGTTAACTTGCTGCCCACAAGGAAGATAATCCAACTACTTGTTGTGAGCCCAATGCTCCTTCCCCATTTGGGTCAAAGGGAACAGAAGATGACATCATCATCGCCATTTGAGAAGCCGCTAAGGCTGCTGGGGCAGGGTATAAATACTGAGCATGTGTAAGCTTGACTGCCATTTTGTAGTAAGCTGTTGAGTTGTAAGCATCTATGTAAGGTCTGTCTGTTAATCAGTTTGTTTATATTTGATGATGATGCTATCCATCCTGATGTATTTATGTGTAATAATGCATCTAAATGAACTACCCCTCCTGCTTGTAATCTGTGTTAGAGGGACGAGCGACATGGTGTCAGAAGTGGGATGGTCAAAACAATTTGTGGCCAGAAAGAGCTCCAGTTTCTCCACTTTGAATTCGAGAGGCATCTAATTAGTACTGATGGAATATACAGGAGTGGATCATCCCTACTGCACATATAATTCACAAAGCAGGTAAGAAATGAATTTCAAATATTAAAACTTGCTCAAACTATTTGTTAGTTGCAAAATATGAAACAAAGTATACAAAATGCTCTAAATAATATTTAAATAAGTCAAAATGTCCAATACTGATAGAAATATTCTAATTACTTCAGAAAATGTTTGAAATAAAGTCCAAATTGCATAAACAAATAAAATGAAAGGAAACAACTGCATGTTTTGCTCAGCACATATTTTTCATATTAATTAAGGCTATCTGAGTTATCAGGTATATGAAGTGTTTGCATGTTTGTGCAGTATTACAGCAAAGTTATTTCACAAATACAGCTATTTTGAGCATACTTCACAAAGTACAGTATTTCGAAGAGTTTATTGTGCACTTGAGTGTTACTCTAAGCTGCAGAGTCAACTTATTCATATATAATTACAAGGGCCATATTTTCAATGTGTTTAGGCATACTCTGTTAGCATGGCAGACAGATTTTGAAAACTAGGGCCACTTGTGTTTGATACTAATATTGCAGAGAATTGGAGAGTGTTTAAGCAAGGGTATGACATTTTCATACAGGCTTCATTTTCTGATAAAGATGACTGTACAAAGGCATTTATTTTACTTAATTTAGCTGTGTCAGAAGCCATTGAAAAGAAACGTTCATTTGTGTATGCACCTGCTATCTTTGAAGGAGAGGGGGAAGCTATCATATTGTTGTATCAGCTAGTTAAGGGAGGACCCCAAGTGCTTAAAACATAAATTTAGAAAAATGTGTAATCCCCAGACAAACATTACAATGGAGAGGCACTTATTTTACACAAGGATCAAAAGCCTTTTGAAACTTTTGCAGCATATATAACTGACTTGAGAAATAATGCTAAAATGTGCAGATCTGGTGATTTAGGGGATGAGTTGAAAAAAGACAGAATTGTGTGTGGTATTAAAGATGATGCTGCGAGAAAGATTTTGCTTTGTGACAGTGATTTAACTTTGAATAAGGCCATTGAGATTTGTCAAATATATGAGATCACAGAAAAGCATACAAATATGCTTACAAAGGAGAGAAGTATGTTTCCAGTAACATCTAAAGCTCACATTGATAGTATGCAGCACATGGTTAAAAGAACCAGGCCCAAGCACATGTCAGTAACTGTAGCCCCTTCGATACTCACTGGTAAACCACAAAGCTTTCTAGCAAGTTTCAGAGTTTGCATAGCCTCACTGAAACATGAGTGAGTCAGCAAACTCAAAGCAAGGGCCAACACCCAATTTCATTGCTAACTGTCATAATTGTGGTGGAAATCATGAATCTAAAAGGAAAAAATGCTTAGCTTTTGGTCAACAATGTCACAAATGTAATAAGTGGAATCCTTTCAAAAGATTTTGTAAATCAAAAGCCACACATTCTTTTATTAAAAAGGAACATTTCAAAAAACGAGTTGATCAGTTAGAAAGCTGTTACCCTATGCCACATATTTTTTAAGTTTATGGTGCGTCTGTGCTTCATGAAACAGTTAATGCAGTACATTTATGGGCCAAGAATGAAGCATTGTGTACTGTTCAAATAAATGGCAAGCTCACAGAGCTCAAAGTTGATACTGGCTCAAAGTGTATTGTTATATCAGCAGAAACATTAGCTAGAGTATGTGCTGGTGAAAGGTTTAATTTGGCAAAGTGTGCAAAGGATATTGCTTATGGTGGTGAAGGCATCCAAATGGAAGGCTTAGTAATGCTTTCATCTTACTCTGCTGGGAAAATCTATGACTTATTATTTCATGTGGTCAAGAGGCATGACCATTCATTATTAGGCTCAGAGACAGTTTGAAAAAGGAACTGCTTTCATTTAACAAGAAAGTCCATCAAGTTAGCTTAAAAGACCATGATTCTAATTTTGCCCAGTCTATTTCTTCTATTTATGCTGATCTTTTTGAAGACAAACTAAGCAAGCTTCGAGCTGTATACTCCATGAAGTTATACCCCGATGTCAACCCTGTTATCAGGCCAGCCCAAAAAGTTCCAGTAGCTATGCAGAACAGAATCAAAGCTGAACTAGACAAAAGGGAGCAACAAGGTGTGATTTGTCCAGTCGCTGAACCTACAGAATGGGGATCTTCCATGGTGGTAGCTTATAATAAAAGCTCAGACAACATCAGAATATGTATTGATCCACATGATTTGAATAAGGCACTGAAAAGATCTCATCATGCAATACGTACAGTAAAAGAAGTCACTGTTCTTATGCCAAATGCCACTGTTTTTTTCTGTCTTAGATGTAAAGAGGTTTATTTTGGCAAATTTTTTATGAAAAGAAATCCTCATTACTAACGAATTTCAGTATTCTGTTTGGAAGGTACAGATTTCTGACAATGTCATTTGGAATAAATTCTGCAAATGAAGTCTTTCAGCATGCAATGGAACAAATTTTTATCTGGGTATCCTTCTGCTATTATAGTAGAGTGCATACTGGTAAGAGGTAATGGTGAAGCAGAGCATGACAGAGACCTCAAAAATTCTGGAAAGGGCACATCAAGCGAATATTAAGCTGAATCCTAAGAAATGCAAATTCAGGCTACTAGAAGTCACTTATATTGGTCATTTATTAGCAAGTTCAGGCTTATGACCAGACCCTTTTAAGCAAATGGCCATTCATGAGATGCCAGCTCCAGACAACATTCAAGCCCTGCATTGTTTTCTTGGCATGCTTAACTACCTAGGCAAGTTAATTCCAGACTTGAGTCAAAAATCCACACCACACAGAGAGATGACATGTAAAGATGTATTCTGGATATGTTTAGAGCAACACCAGAGAGCATTTGATGTCCTGAAACAGAGAATTACCAGTCAACCTACTCACAGATACTGTGATGTCCACAAGCCAGTTATTTTTTCATGTGATACTTTAAAATTTGATCTTATTGTAGTAATTTTACAAGAGAGTCAACCTTTTGCTTATGCTTCCAGAACCCTTACTCAAGCTGAAATGCTGTATACTCAGATAGAGAATTAACTCTTGGCAATTGTGTTTGCATGTTCCAATTTCCATGATTATGTTTACGGTAGATCAATTCAGATTGAAACTGACCATCAACCTATAGTCACTATTTTTAGAAAGCCCTCGCATACAACTCCAGCCAGATTGCAATGTATGATGTTGAGATTGCAAAAGTATAATTTCAATCTTGTCTACAAGAAAGGCAAACTTCTTTTCATTGCTGCTACATTGTCCAGATCACCATATCAACCACTAAACAGCATGAGAATGAGCACTTTGATTTTGAAGTTGTAGAAATGAGAAATTTTTCTTCCACATGTCTTGACGAGCTTAGAGATCATACAGCCAAAGATCCAGTTTTACAGAAGCTCAACCGCTTTATCAAAGAAGGATGGCCATCAAAGCAATCTTGTTTTCCTCAAGAAGTGCAACCTTATTTTCCATCCAGAGATAAGATTTCTTCAGACAATGGTATCTTTATGAAAGTTCCTAAAGTTATTGTTCCAAAGTCTTTGCAACAAGACTACATTACTATCTTACATCGCGGTCACCCAGGAGCAGACTCTACCAAAAGAAGGGCAAGAGGATTAGTATTTTAGACTATGTCACAAGATATTGAGAGAGTACTTTCATGTTGTTCACTATGTAATAGTACTAAGCCACATCAACAGAAAGAATCACTTTAGCTTAAACCAGATTCCCAAACTACTTTGGTTGACAGTAGCTACCGATATTTTTGAGTGGAATTGTCAAAATTACTTGCTGCTAGTAGACACTTATTCCAACTGGTTTGCCATTGACCTACTTCTGAGTCTAGAAACCCATACTGTCATTGCTAAGAATAAGCATCATTTTGCAGTCCATGGTAGTCCACACAAAGTTATTTTTGACAATGGCACACAATTTACAAGCTAACAATTCAAAAGATTTTTCGAAGAGTGGGACTTTACTCATGTCACAAGTAGCCTAGAGTATCTGCAGTTGAATGGTTTGGCAGAATGTGCAGTTCAAAGTGCAAAAATGTTACTAGAGAAGTCAAAATGAGACAATAGTGATGTTTTCCTGAATCTCTTAAATCTCAGAAACATTACTCATGATAAACGTTTTGGTTCACTTACTCAGAGACTTCTCTTGAGACAAACCAGAACCACATTACCAATCCGTAGTCAATTGTTGGTTCCATGTGTCAAAACAACAGGTCAGTGAAAATCAATCTGTTGAATAAGTGTTTATCCCAGAAGTCCTATTACAATAAGACCAGCAAACTGCTCAATCCATTACGAGAAGTAGTAAGGATGCAAATGTCCAAAGGTTATGATCAGATTCGAGTCATGAAGAATATTTCCCCAGAGCCAGGATTGTACATTGTAGAATCACAAGGGGTAGATTTTAGGTGGAATCAGAAGCATTTAATAGAAGTGTCCAAGCCTATACTACAGCACCTAGCCTGTGAGAAAGATTCTTTATCTCAGAGTGAGTTATCCAGTGTTCTAGTTCCAGAAGAAGTTCCAGAGTGTATTGCCAATCCTGTGATGAGTCCCAAAGTTCATGATATGAGTTGTTCACCGAAGGCTCTTCTTGTTGCTCAACCCAGTTCTGATTGTTAAGTTACCAGATCCAGTAACGTATTTAGACCATGGTATAGATATACGGCAACTTGGACATGAACATTGTGCTTGTTTCTAATGTCTATATCAATGTATGTTTAACTGCAATGTCATTTTGATTAAGGACAATCTCTTTAACAGGGAGGATGTAGAGCAATGTGTGTATGTCTCTTTAAGAAGCTATCCAAGAGCTTTCCCAAGTGTATAAATTCTGATACTATTTGATGATGCTGCTATCCATCTTGATGTGTTTTTGTGTAATAAAGCATCTAAACAAACTACCCTGCCTGCTTGTCATCTGTGTTATGTGGACGAGAGACAATAAGCATTAAAAAAAAACAAAAAATCAAGACAAAACCATTGTGCACTGGCTATGCCAACTTTCTGATGCATTTCAAATGGGCTTGTTGTTTGAATAATTCCTTTATATTGAATTTACATAAAAAATGCCATCAACCTGCTTTTTCATGGATTATTGCTTATCTGAGTCACAGCTCCTCTACAGTGAGACTCTGGTGTCACCTAGGTTAAGTTGTATTTGTTTATTTACTGGCATTTGTTGACTGGGAAAGTCCACAGGGTTGAAAACCCATTTTCAGCGAAGGTCCAGGGAGGAAAGCTTCAATTACAAATCAAGAAGTGTATAAGATAATATTTTACATAAAACAACATCCAAAGATTTCATCCAAGTTGTCAAAGAGTATAACACAACAAATGTAAAGTTTTAATACATTTTAAAAGCATATAAGGTTTTCAACATATTAGTAACATAGAATACAGATATACTTACATAGGGTTCAATCTTTTACCTTTTGTTTTAAAAAAAAATCATAGGTTTCAGTCTTTTACCTTTTGTTTATAAAAAAATTATGGTGCATGGCCACATACTGACTCATTATGGGATTATGAGAGAACGAATATAGAGTGATCATACTCACAGGGAAAGAAATATAACTTCAGTTTGTTTGATAGAGCTTACTGTGGTCTGTGACATTGTAAGCAGGGACATTATTGGGTCATTAAAGAGATATATTTTTTAAAATTATTTTAAAGTGTTTTAAGGATTCCATTTCTGTAAAGGGGGGCAGGGTGTTGCATAGTTTAGATATGGAGTGTGAGTACAGGCTCTATCCAGCCCTTTTATTGGGTTTGGAAACTTTTAAGACTTATTTATTAGTGGATCAAAGGTTTTTGGTGGGAGTATAGAGTTGTAGAGAAGAATGCAGAGAATGGCACTTATCTGTGTTACATATTAGTTAATGGACTAGCGTTAGTTGTGTATAATGAAGGAAATGGAAACCTTTAAGCCATTTCAATTCCTTGATAGCCTGACAGTGGTGAGTTTGTTGCTTAGGCATGAATGTAAGTTAATAAAAATAGGAGAGCCATAGAGAAGGGATGGGAGGAGGAGGGTATTTGCCAGTTTTATTTTTGTGGTTTTATCCATATTTGATTTCTGTCTATAGAGTCTGCCATGTTTAAAGTGTTTTTTTTTATTGTGTTTAGAATATGTTGCTCAAAGAATAGTTTATCATTGATAGTGACACCTAATAATTGTTGCTGATTTTACTACTTTGATTTTAGACTTGTTATGGGAATTAATTATAAAACTGTGTGTAGGTGGCTTAGATGAAAACATTAGTAGTTTAGATTTTTTGATATTTAAAACAAGTTGTGCTTCATCTAGCCAAGTTTTTATGTTTGTAAAGGCATTCTGTGTTATTTTTTGGAGGTCATGGAAGGTATTGGAGGAGGATATAATAGAATCATCAGCATACTGGATGACTGAGCTGTGAGCAGAGATGGTATGGACATCATTTATGAACACATTAAACAGCAAAGGTCCTAGAATGGACACTTATGGGACACCTGTTTTGTTTACCATATATACAGATTGTTTATTTTGACATTTGACAGATTGTTGTCTGTTATTCAGTTAGATGGAGAACCAGGTAAGGGTGTGTTGGGAGCAGCCTAGTTTTGCAAGTTGCTGGATTAGTTTGGTATGTGATACTGTGTCGAATGCTTTGGACAGATCAAGCAAGAGTACAGTTGTTACTAGACCAGTGTCCAATGGCCTGTTTATGACATCAGTAAAGATAATAGGGCTGTTATAGTACTGTGTGCAGATAGAAAACTGTGTTGGGTAGGGGTAAGGAGATTATTATCACAGAGGTGTTTTAGTAGCTGTTTTTGTATGCATTTTTCTAATATTTTGGATAATGGAGAGAGAATGGAAATGGAACGATAGTTAATTAAGTCATTAGTGGTTTCACTTTTCTGCAAACAGGTTATAATCTTGTTATGAAGTTGTTTAAAGCTAATTTCATTTGCTTGAGTTTTGTTTTTACACCATTCTTTCCAGGCTTGGTCTCTGGAATAGAATATTTGTTTACTTGGTTTGGTAAGGTAGGGGGCATGGCTGAGTTATGTTCTTTTGTATCGCAGTGGGGCTAAAGTGTTTAGGGTATTTAGGAAGATCTCATTAAAGTATTGTTCTGCTTTTTCTAGTGGTAAGGATTTTAGAGAGGACCTGTTATGTGCATTTAGAGCATTGTGAAAAACTTTAAAAATTAGTTAGATTCCTGCATGCTGTATAAGACGGGGATTTTATGATCTGAGAATGGGTTCTATGTTCAAGGATAGGTAAATGGCCACTGAGAATATTAGGGAGGGTACTAGTGTTTCAGTATTTTTGTGGGTCTAACACAAGGATCCAGTCTAGGGTGCATGCTGGATGATTGTTTAGTATTTGTGTGAGGGTTGTGACTAGTTGTGTGAACCTCTACAGACTTATACAGTTGTCAGGGGAATTAGTGGTCAAGTTTTGCCAACTGATGTTAGTATTTCCTAGATTGAATAATGGTTTCAGTAGATAAGTTTTCAGTAGACCAGGCTAGGAAATTTTCAAGATTTAGTATATTATAGCCATGTGTAATATATATTACTGCTATGCATACCCTTTTATTATTGTTAATTTGTAGTGCTGCCAATAGAAATTCCATATTGCTGAAAGTTGGGACAGGTTTGGGAAAGGATGCGATGGTTAAATAATTGCGATAGATTATAGCTACACCACCACCTTTCTCTGTAAATCTGTCTTTCCAGAGGATATTATAGCCATTTGGTACCATTTCAGTGTTGAATATATGAGGTTTTAACCATGTTTCCATGATGACTACTATGTCTGGGGTGCATTGAGAGAGCCAGCTATCAAATTCAGAGATTCTATTGCAGATACTCCTTGTGTTTATTGTTACTATAGTAAGATTACAGGTGATTATGGCTGTGGACAAGGAAGGTGAGGGGGGCTGGTTAGTACTGAGACAGGGGAAGGGCCAGGGTTTGTGTGAATATCACCACTTTGAGATAACTGTTGAAGTGGAATTACTATGAGTGAAAAGTAATAGGATTTAGTAAATAGTTTGGGTAATATATTGTAGGTAAATTTGAGTTTGTTATTTGTGGGGAGAAGTCTAAATTTATGAGGCAATAAGTTGTAACAACTGAATATTGTTGTGGAGATGTTAGAGAAGCTTGTTACACTGGTACTGTTCTTACAAGTAGGGTAGGGGATTCTGGAGGAAATGTACAATTTATATAGTGGGGGGGATGTGGCTTGGGTTAGTATGAGGAGAGATGTACATTGAGAGGAAGTGAGGAATGTTAAATGTATGGTGTTGGACATTATACAGAGTGAGTTTATAGGGTATGTGATTAAGATATCGGTTAGAGAAGGGGGCCTTTAATTTGAAATTGTGTGAGGAGTGTGGGTGTGTTTTCTCTCTTTTAATGTTTCCAAGTGTTTTGGGTTTCTAATACCATGACGGGAATGGACCCCATTCCTAAGTCAAAGTACGGTTAAAGTTCATGAAATTTGAATTGTTTCAGTCTTTGATGTCAGCCAGAAGTGCTCCTCGCAGCACCCTCAATGTGCCCAGTAATGACTCGTTCTGCAATTCGCACAGGGTTACATGTATTGATAATATATAATATGATTGTAGATTCTTTTTTATAAGACCCATTTCTCCTACCAGTATTGGAACTGTCTGGGTATCTTTCTTCCACACTGCCCTCATTTCTGCCTGCAAATCCTGATATTTTATGTCTTTGTGTCTCTCTGTATGCAAGACACTGTAGTCACTGGGTGTGATGACTTCAATGATCAATGCTACTTTTGTCTTCTTTTTATGGACCACTATATCCATTTTTTTAGCATCTATCATTTGAACTGTTGGTAATGGGTGATCCCATGTGATGTAGACTTCATCATTTTCTGTGATGCCTTCTGGCTCATGTTTTCAGTGTTTTTCAGCCACTTCAGTACCATAACGTTGCACAATCCACAGTGCAACAGTCTTGCCACATTATTATGCCTTTTATTTTACAGTCCTTCTGCCATTAGTATGTCACAAAACAGCAACAAGGTCTGAAACTGTTTCCAATTCTGTTTTACAAAACCTACATTTATCTGTTTCTACCTCATGTTCAATGGACTTCGTAAACCAATGTGTATGTAGCCCACTATCTTGGGCCGCCAATATTAACCTTTCATCTCTTGGTTTGAATTCTCCGCCCTTGACCATTCCTGCATTCAATCCTTTATCAACATGAGGGTCTTCCAGATGATTTTTATACCTGCAACTATATGTATGGATTTTCCACATTTCTTGCCTTCTCATCTGGTAATTCACCTTATATTTTTTCTCATGTTTTCGGTGCATTCAATTGCCTGATTTTTATCTATTTCCTGGTTTGATTTCCATTCCTGCTTGAAACCAATATGCTTCTGCTTGATTAAGCAGAGAAGTCATCTTAGATTTAGTCTCCTCATGTTTCAAAACTTTCACTACATTTGGGTCTTGTGAGGTAAGCAGATATGTGTGCAGTCCATACATGTAATCAATTTCAAGAAGGCCTATCCCTCCTTCAAAATGGGGAATATATAATCTTGGTATGCACTGATTTTTATAAATCATTTGGTGAGCATGAAGCATCCTTCTTGTTTTCCTGTCTAATCTATCCAACACATTTTGGCGCCAGTCAATCACTCCAAAACTGTAAGTTAGGACAGGAAGAACAAATTGTTTTATAGCTTGAATTTTGTTCCTAAATGTTAACTCTGTTTTCAAGCTTAATTTAAGTCTTCCAACGTATTGCTTACTAAGGTTTATTTGCATTTGTTCATGTTTTATTGTTGATCCTTCATCAGTTCTCAGATATTTATACACTCCCTCTTGCTCAAGTTCTCTTATATCACATTCTTGTTCCAAACTGATGTTTTCTTGGTGCTGCAGTTTTCCTGCTTTAAAGGTTGCTTTTGCATATTTATCAAGAAAAATTACATTCTTATATCATCTGAAAAAGTTTGACCTCTTGAAGTTTTGCTTTCAGTTCCTCACCTGATGAGCTATACAGTTGTAAATCATTGAAAAAGAGAAAATGAGAAGTCCTTACACTTTGTTGTTTTCTAGGAGCCAAATTACAGCCATGGCCTAAGCTGTTAAGTAGACATCTTAGTAGGGTAAGGGCAAGACAAAATAGCAGCAGTGATAAGACTCACCCTGGAATATCCCCCTTTGAATTGTTATCCCTGGGATAATAACTTGTCCTTTATCATGGCTTAATTGCAAAGTGGTCTGCTACTGTTTCATGGTCACTGTAATACAGTCAATCAGTGTGGGGTGTATCATATACATTTTTAAGCACTCTTTTATCCATGAATGTGGGATACTATCAAATGCATTTTTGTAGTCAATCCATGCCATACTTAGGTTCTTCCCCTTTTTACAGTTCTCCACTATGACTTTATTTAACAACAAATGATGCTCTGTTCCATATGACTTTCTTTTATTGCCCTTTTTTTCTACTGCCATAGGTTCATAGGTTCATAGGTAGGTACTAGGCTATTGGCCCTAGGGCCTATATAAGCCTAGCCAAAAAATGTACCCTGGCTTTCGCCACCCAAGAAAATTATTTTCCTGTGGCCCTGTCGAGCAGAGCCACAGAAGTGATCCTTGGGGTGAAATTCCCATTTCCCATCCAATCATCAAGCTTTTTCTTGAAGAGTGCTAATGGTGCGCCATTCAGTGGGTACAAAGCCTGAGGTGAGGCTATGATTGAACATGATACTTAGGTAGGGTGCCAGTTCATTCTGTAGTTCATGTAGAACGCAGCCTGGGATATTGTCAGGTCCCATGGATGCTGTGTTCTTGGCTTTTGAGAGTGTGTTTTTTACCTGTGCAGCCATGATTATAGGAACTTTGCATTCTTCCGGTATAGAGATGGGCCCTCTAGGGGGTGAGAGGGGGGCAAAGTTAGCACTGAACCTATCTGCTAGGATGTTGGCAATATCAGTTGGTTCTGTATACTTAGTGCCATTGTGCTGTAACTCAGAGCAGATCTGAGTGTTCCCATTGAGATTCTTGACATAGCTATAGAATGCTTTGTGGTTATCTTTAGAGTCAGTGGCAATTTTGTTTTCATAACTAGCTTTGGAGGATTTTATGAGGGATTTCAGCTTCTTACTGAGGTTGATCAGGGAGTTCCTCCAATCATGGGATTTTACTCTTTTTTGCAACAGTTTCTTTCTTCTGTTGTAGAGTTTGTTTATGGCAGAGGACCACCGGATTGACTTCCTTTTTTTGGAAGATAACATCTTGGTTCTATTAGGGATAGCATGATCCATGCACTTATATAAGTGCTTATAAAGTGCATTTGTGTAGGATTCAGCAGTCATACCTCTATTGTCCGTCTGCATGGGTGTCATGAAGTTTGCCAATTCTGTCTTAAGAAGTGTGAAGTTGGCTTTGGAGAAGTTTTTTACGATGGTTTCCCTAATTGGGGGTGGGGGTGGATGTCTAGGATGATTAGCTTGTGGTCGGATCTGACCGATGAGGAATTGACCTCTGGTGTGGAACACTGGTTTACCATGTTGGTAATGACCATGTATAGGATATTGCTGCAGACTCCAAAATAGCAAAAAAACTAGTAACAATAAAAAGCTCACTGGTGTTTCCCAAATAAAATCACCAACCTTTATTGAGAATAATACAAAACTTCACTGACTAAGCGCTTTCACCCTGGTAGGGCATCTTCAGAGTCAGTCTAGAAATCCAATCATAATCTTTATATATACCTTGTAATCATCAGTATAATTAAGTCTAATTAAATACAATCAGTCCATCATCACCATATATGCCAATCTAGTCTTAGCTGAATGGGGGGGACAATTTGTGCTGGAATATAAATATAGAGATAGGGTGATTATTTATTTGAGATATATGGATGATATCTGGTTCTTATGGAAAGGTACTCGGGATGAATTAGAGGAATTTATAAAATATTTAAAAAATACTACTTCATTTTTGAAATTTACATACAATGTTGACAGTAAGAGTATTGATTATTTGGATTTACGACTATACATTAATGATGGAAAAATAGAATCCAAATTATACAGAAAGAAAACGTACAGTAATTCATTTTTACATTATGACAGTTGTCATCCCTACTGTGTTAAGAAGAACGTGGCCAAAGGACAGATGATTACGTTGTCACGTATTGTTAGTGAGGACAGTAAATTTATATTTGAAATGGGGGTTTAGAGGGACTTGTTTGTCCAAAGGGGTTACCCCTTGGACATGCTTACTATGCTTCAACATGATGTCACCAGAAGAACGGCTACTGACTTTATCCCCATTTTGAATGACACACAAAGGATACCTGACAACAATAAAACAAGAATCATTAAACAAAATAACAAAAACACCCCAACTGCAATGGTCTTACAGCATAATTCCCTAGCCATGGAAGTTAAAAACATTATTCAAAGGACATGGGAAGATATAGTACCTGCAGACCAACATGACATACTAGGGAAAGTTCCTTTTTTTATAAATAGTCGGGGTCTAAATATTAAGGAGTGCTTAGAGAGAACACCGATGACCTTCGGTCAAAGGCCTGCTAAGATGGCTAAATGTGGCAGTTGCAAAGCATGTAAATATATCAATGATGGCCCCTATGTCTCTGTGGGGAACTTCAAGAGGACATTGAGGAGCCCGGGCTATTGCAACTGCAACACTAGCATGGTAATTTATGTGGCCACATGTCTTTCTTGTCCAGCATTTTATATAGGCATGACCACTAGAAAGTTGAGATACAGAATCTTAGAACATTACAGGGACATTAAAAATAAGAAATCTACTAACTCATTGTATAATCATACGAACAACTGTCCCAATTTAAAAAAAAATGTATTTTTTGTTATAGATAGACTTTGCACCAGAGAGTTTGGGGGAGACTATAAAACTATTCTAGAGGTTAGGGAATGCCTTTGGCAGATACGATTAGATGCCAGCAATGCCCCAGGCATTAATGACACCCTATCCCTAGCTTGTATACTAAAACACAAAGCAGCTTGTATCTAACAGATATAAATAATGATTTATTTTTTATTTATTATTATTTTTTTATTTTTTGGTTATTATATGTAGGAATTATGTTTATTATTATTATTATTATTATTATTATTATTATTATTAACTATTTTACAATGTTTAATTTCATTGTTATTTTATTAATTTAATTTTTATCAACAATTTTGAGCTTGAACAAGAAATATTAGGATTTGTAATACTATTTTTTTATTACTATATACCACTGTGTACTGTGTAAGAAGTGGTCTAGATGATGGACCCATTGTATTTAATTAGACTTAATTATACTGATGATTACAAGGTGTATATAAAGATCATGATTGGATTTGTAGACTGACTCTGAAGATGCCCTACCAGGGTGAAAGTGCTTAGTCAGTGAAGTTTTGTATTATTCTCAATAAAGGTTGGTGATTTTATCTGGGAAACACCAGTGTGCTTTTTATTGTTACTAGGATATTGCTGCCCCTGGTGGGGATGTGAATAAGTTGATCCAAGGAGTTGGAATTTATGAATTCTAGAAAACGTTGAACAAAAGAGTTGGTACCTGAGTAGTTTTCCCAGTTAATGGTGGGGTAGTTGAAATCACCCATTATTAGGGTGTTGGTTTGTACCCTAATACTTTTCAGTGTATCAAGAGATGAGGAGTGGGAATCCTGGGGCATGGTGGGGGGTCTGTAGCAAGCTACAATTTGGATTGCGGTCTTGCCCAGAGTTAGTTGCACTTGGATAATCTCTGATGCATTATGCTGTGCAACTAGCCATGATTGAGTTTTATTCTAAATGACTATTGAGACTGTCAGCAACAGCTCCAGTGTATAGTTTATAATTAATTGGAAAGTTATTGGTCTATAATTTCTGGGGTAGCTTGCAGGTTCACTCTTAAGTAGGAGCATTGTTTTTCCTGTTGTTAGCCAGGTTGGTGTCTGTTCGGGGTGCAAATATAAATAGTTCTTACTCATGGCTAAATCTTCGTGCAAAGATGTTAATACTTATAACCAGATGTTAGGTACTGTATTTGGGTCTGGGTTTTTCCAGTTAGAGGCTTTTTTTAAATTTATTTCAATCTCTCTGGCTGTTACTTCATCCCATTTCATATCCTGTTCCTTTAAACTTATTGTTTCTTTTATTTCTTCTATCCGTTTAGCATCTTTGCTATCTTCCACAGGCTCTTCATAAATACATCTATAAAATATATTGATCTCTTCTTTTTTTGATGGTCTTTCAATTCCTATAATTCCTTTTACATTGTTTCCCAATTCTCTATAAAACTTTTTGGGTCATCAATAAATTGGTTATTCAGTACTTTTCCTTTATATTTATCTGCATATCTTCTAAGTTTTTCCGCCTGTGCTGAGATTTTTAGTTAGTCATTTGCAATCGTGCATGATAGATCCCGATCTGTTCTAGTACTGCACATTGCTGTTATCACAGCTATCTTTCTAAGTATTTTTGTTGATCTGTTCCTTCTTCAATACTCTTATAACAGTGGCACTTCTTGTCTTATTTGCTTTATAGTTTTCTCTATTCGATACTTCCGTGATGGTATTCGCTTTCTCCCCTTCCTTTCCCTCACTACCCTGTGTTCTTGTGGTAGAACTTTATCAGTTATTAATTTAACTGCACAGTAATATGTCCTGTTTACTTCTGTTGTAGCACATGGATCTCTGTGAACAAAACTTCTGACTTTATGGGTTTTATTGACCTTCTGCATTCTATTTCTTTGATTGATCTTAATATGTCTATCTCTATTAAATCATACAACTCTTTCTTAGCTCATTTTCTTCTAAACTAAGGGCAAATTTTTTTGTTTTCCATTTCCTGTGGGCATTCTGTAGAAAGTTTTCTAGCATCTTCCTGTGGCACATTCTCTTCAATCACATCATGTGCCATCTATTGCTGTGTCATGTGGAAACTCACTGGCCTATCATTCCTGAACATTGACTGCGTAAACATCTCCACTGTTTCCTGTTGCTTCCCTTGCTGTCCAGCTTCAAGTGAACATTTATACTGGTTTCCTGTGGAAGGGTCCAAAATATCTTCATATGGCACCTGAACAATTGCTTCCCATTTCACTGTTTTCCCCTTAATTTGTATGTCCATTGCTCTATTCTGTTGTGGCGCTTTCTGAATTAGATTTTCAACACTGAATCCTTCACTTCACAGGTACTCCATAACCTCAGTTTCTATTTCTTTAAATTATACACTATTAATCTCCTTTTCTACTTTTCCTCTTTGTCTTCTTATTTTTGTATTGTAAAGTTTTCCATGTCCATATTCCTTTGCTTGTATTTCTCTTCAAATACCGTTGGTGCTGCTCTTTTTGTATTGATTTGTTTTGCTTTCTCCTTTGGATAGATATATATTACACCATATTAAATCTCTTTTTCTTTGCCATGTCCATATTTCTTCTTCAGATATCTCCTGATCTTCCTGTTTCTCCTTACTTTTGGAAGTCATTCCATCATGTTGTGATGTAACCTGTGTTAGACCTACACCAAATCCTTCACTCTGCAGGCACTCCATAACTTCAACTTCTATTTTTTTTAACTTCACTTTGCTAATCTTCTTTTCTACATTCCCTCTTTCTGATATTATTTTTGTATTGTGAACTTTTCCATATCTGGAAGCCTTTGCCTGTATTTCTCTTCGGATATCTTTGTGGCGGCCTTCTTTATATTGATTAATTAGGCTTACACCTTTGTATAAATATTGCACCATATGAAATCTCGCTTTCATTCTCATATCAATGTTTCTTTTTTTATACTTTTCAAAAATATCTAGGCTTTGTTGTTTATATTTTCTCACTTCTCAGATGCTTGTTTTCCAAACAGATCAAAGTTTCTTGGTCTATATATTTTTTTTCACAAAGCTGTTGTCTTAATGAACACAATTTTTTATTAGAGGCTTCTGACAGTTTTTCTTGTGGAAATATTTTTCGTCCTTCTAATTTCTCTCTTAATCCTTTTGTATATCTTCTGCCTGGAAATGCTGGGCTTTTTGCTTAACAGTAACAATACATAATTCCTTTCTTATCTTCAATAGTCCACTCTATTGTCTTTATCACACTTCTTTGGCCTATCAGTTTTTCTGATTTTTTTTGTGGACTGATACTTCCTTCTACAACAAGGGGCGATCCTCCCTATGAGCCTGGCCTGGCCCCATTGTAAGAATCTTTCCATATTTTGAGGATTCTACACTGTCATTTTTTTTCCAGTCCTGGCACCAGTGTGCCTACCAGGATTGGGTACTTTTTTATATTGAGTCTTGTGCACACAACTATCTTTTTTAATTTTTGACCTACTTCTGTCCATGGTATATGCTATATAAAGACAGTCTATATATCAGTGCCATCTTGTTGAGATTTTGTGAAAAACAGGGTCCACCTCATGAAGGTACTCACCAAGACTTGAGGATGACTTTAAGGTGAAATTATGTGAGGGGTATGAGTGTGGTTTTAGTGTAGGTGATTAGATGATGAGTTAGGGAAAAGTGATTTGGAGAAGTACAAACCTAAGGAGGAGGGGGCTGGGTAGGAATGGGGATATGGTAGGGGAGCGGAGTGAGCCCAAGCATAGCAAGGGTGATTGAGGCAGGCCGGCCCTCATCTGGAATCTCTCAAAAAACAATCAGGTAAGTCTGAAGATGCAAGTTCTGGAGGGAGGAGCTTGGAAGAGGAAAAGAAATGGCTGGATTTGCGGTGGCAGATTTAGGCTGAGATAGTGAGCAGATACAACCAGGGAGAGAAGAGTGCTGGGTGGGAGAAAGTGAAAAAGGAAAAAATGACTACAGATAAATAATTATGTAAAAGATGGAGTGCAGGTGGAAAGAAAGGCAAGCAAGGTTCTAGGGTTGTTTAGACAGTGACTTACAAGAAGGAAAGTATTTCCTTCCCTTTAAGGAAAGAGTATGATAAGGCAAAAAACAGAGGAGGGCTAGAGTAAGGGGGGTTGCTGATGTACAAGGAGCCATTTGGTTATGACAGGATTTCACAATATTACACTATAATGCTGGCTGTACATACATTAACATTATGAGAAGTCCTTGAAGAAGAAAATGGGTATCCAGCAATAGCCTTGTGTAAAGTGCGTTTCCCACTGGTATTTATTGACCAGAGCCACTAGGTTGCCAGAAAAATGCTTCGGAGCTCACCCTGAAAGTGTGGAGGTCAAGAAGGGAAAATTGCCTGGAAGATGGAAATAATGAAGAGGTTAGGCAGGAGAAGAGTAAAACTATATTTTAAACTGACAAAGAGATACAGCATTTTAGCCTAACAGGAAGGCAGTGGATGTAAAGGGAGAAGGTCAGGAGGACTTAGATAGAGGGAGGTAGGATACAAGAAAACAGTAGGTGCACAGAGTATAGACAGTGTAAGACCTTGTATAGGGAAAAAAATGAAAGACAATAATGGATTATTAAGATTGATGTTAATCATTATGTCAGGTACAACATATGTAGCAAGTGACACAAATGCCATATGCACACTGTCATAAATCAATACAAGGAAGGTCCACTAATATTAGCAAATTTATTGATAATAAGGAAAACTTTTAAACTTCATTTAAAATTAAAGTAAAAAAATGTTTGTGATTTTGCTTTTTATTTGAATTATTCCTCTATCATAGGTTCATAGTTCCATTGGTATATCATTGGCTAATGACCACCAGGGCCTTTATAAGCCTAGCCATGCAACCCAACCTAATTTTTGTCTGTTGTATCAATGGCATTTATTAGGAGAGGGTATGTTAGGAAGTTTCTATAGGTTATGGGGGGTATGCTAGTTTGGGCATTAACTGTCTGCCTCTGTCTCTGAGAGACATGAGGGCCAGACCTGGGGTGAGTTTCAGATTTCCCATCCATTGGTCAAGGCTATGCTTAAATAGAGTTAGGCATGGACTATGCTTTACATGGTTAGGGAGTTTATTCCAGAGCATGGGGATCCTCTGAGACACATACCTGTCTCACTAACATATCTTATTTATGTCAAAAGCAACATTTAAATCCATGGAATTTGTGGCACTGATGCTGCTTATTTTTTTTTAATTTGCAAAAGGTCCATCAGAGCTGGATCTGAGGATGACTTGCATGCCAGGCATAGAGTGGTCTCAGTAGCCTGTAGGAAACAGAGTACACACATAGGCTTTCAGGGGATCCATATAGAACAATGTGTTTATACCCTGGATTATCCTGGTAAGGAACCTTTTTGGATATTTCAACTGTTGCATGTGTGTGGTCATGTACACACTAAAGGGCCATTATACTCAATAATGGGTCTGATAATAGCTAAATAAAGTAGCACTATGACTTCTTTGGACTTAGATACCATACTCTTACTTATAGCTGGGTGACATAGAATGGTTTTCTTACCACCTTTGCCAGACATTGGTCAAAGGTCATATTACCATCTACATATATTCCCAAGTCCCTGACAACTGAGTTAAGTCTTAGGGGTGACTTATCGATGGAGTAATTAGCCTAGATAGCCAAAAGGCACTATAATACTATTCTTGGCATTGAGTTTTAATCCATGACTTTGGCAGCAGTCATTTGTCTGCAGTGGATACAATATAGGAGTGGCCCCATCATGGAACCATGAAGTACCCACTTGTATCTGGTCTCTTAGTGGAAGTAGTATCACCAGTTCTGACTTCCTGGGTCCTTTCTGTGAGACAGCTGGCAATCCAGCAAGTTATGTTGGTGTTTATGCCCAGTTCAGTCAGTTTGTCAACTATACCTGAGTGGGATATTGTATCAAATGCCTTAGCCATATCCAGGTAGAAAGTATGCACCATTTCCTTCTCATTTATTACCCTGGAGTCCTTCGCAAAGAAGTCCACCAAGTTTAGTAAGCATTATCTTCTCTTGACAAAGCCAAGCTAGGTTGGGTCCAGTGTCTGAAGGCCGTTTATGCCTTTGATGGTCATTTCCATTATATTTCATTCCATGGCTTTGCATATTCGACTACTCAGACTAATAGGGCTATTGTTTCCAGGGTCAATTGTTGATCCATCCTTGTGAAGTGAGACAATTGTTGCTGTCTTCCATTCCTGTGGTACAAAGCCTGATTTGAGGCTATAGTTGAACAGTGACTCAAGTGATCCTAATAAGTCATGTTTCAGGCTGTTTAGGAGACTTCCCATGATATTGTTGGGGCCTAGTAAGGCTGTCTTTTTTGACCATACAGAGCATTGCCAGGACCTGCTCCTAGTTAATAGTTGGGAGGGTTATGCTAATAGGAATTTCATGAGGGGAAGTAGGGAGGAGTTGGGGTGGGTGAAGTTTGAGCTGAAATTTTCAATCAGCAAATTCATTATATCACTCTGCTCATTGAAGGTGGCACTACTGACCACCAGTTTGGTACAATGATGTGTCCTGGATTTGAGATTTAGGACATAGTAACTGTAAAAGGCCTTGGGGCTATTTGTAGCCTGTGAGGCTATCTTGACCTCATAATTGGCCTTGTTGGACTTAATTAGTCCTCTTAGTTTCCTTTTTATTTTAAAATGAGATCTCCTATCATCATGGGAGTTGTTCTTCCTGATTTTAGCCATGAATTTTTTCCTTCTGTTATACACCCTATAAAGGTTTTTCACCAATGTGATTTGTTTTTAGAGTTTGTTTTGGGCTTACTTCCAGTAGGTACAGCAACCTCTATGCAGACATTTCAATGGTCTCTGCGAACAATTCGGCATACATTGCTGTGAACTTGGACTTGGGAGGGCTATTGAATTTTGACAAACTATTGCTGAATAGAATGCAGTTTGTTGTTGAATAGTTCTTAACTATTACAGGGTTTGCTGGGGTTACCTAGATGATCTTTATTTCAAAGACAACAGCTTTGTGGTTCGACCTCATCCTTGAGGACATGACTCTGGGGGGGGGGGGTGCATTGCTCCTCTCCCATATTGGAAAGGACCAGTTCTAGTATGTCTTAACCTTTGGTGGGTGTACAAGCTATGTCGTCAAGGATATTTGTGTTAATAAAATCCAGGGATTGTTGTGTGAGTATGAGGCAGTGAATGTTTCCCAGCCCATAGATGGGTAGTTAAATTCTCCCATTAATAGGGTATTTGGTTTAATGGTGAGTGTCTCCAGTAGGTCTAGGTACAAGCTATTGGATTCTAGGGACATAGAGTGTGACCTATTGCTTGCTAGTATATGGAATGGATCTTTGTCTGTGGTGATTTGCAAGAGGATAATTTCCAGGGCATTATCATGATTAATCAACTTAGAGTCACACTTGATGCTAATATAGACCAAGACTCCTCCACCTTTTCTCCCTGTTTGTGCAGCTGATGGTCTAAATGTGTGGAAGGCACAACCAGAATACCTTCTACAGACTTAAACCCTGTCTGGGTAATGGGACAGATATCTATATTTTCTAGAGTAATGGTAGCTCGTAGGGTATGGAGTTTCTTGTTTAGACTCCTAGCATTGAGCAGTAACACTTTTAGGTTAATTTTTGTTTTATTTGCTATGTCAATAGGTTTGGTGGTTTGGCATTGCCCTAAAAAAGCTGTAAGAGGGTGGATAAAGTTTAAGCCAATATTCTGAATCCTGCAGGAAAAAGGTGCAGACCAGCCTTTGCAAAGCAACGTGACTTATTAACCATGTCATCCCATTCAGATGGATATCGAACTCCCATAAAAATACCCCAGAAACTAAGCCAATTATTGAAGGCAATCATCTTTTGTTTGTATTGTCGCATCATCCTTGTCGAAGGCAGAATGCTGCTCAATGCAAAGCATATACCTGCCTGAGACACATATTTAGAGAGATCAATAATATGAATGTCTGCCTTCATATTATCCAGGGAAATACATCTCTGGTCATTAATGCCAGCATGGACTATAATAGAATCATACTGATACCTGTGATGTAGTGACATGAGTGCATGCGCAACTTGAAGTATCCTGTCTATGATATGCCACTAGCTATTATCTTCTCCTTGTTCAGTCTGGTGAGTGGGGCATCTGTGTGTTGTACAATGGGGTCCCATCTGACGAGAGTCCTGGGTAATGTGTTTGCTTCCCTTATGGGCTTTGATATTGGGGAGTAACTGAGTGTAGGCATATGTGTTGTGCTTAGTGCTACTTTTGGAGAGTGCTTTAGATATTGCTGGGGATAGGCATAGGAACATAGGATCATAAGATGTTAGTAGGCTAATGGCCCTGGGGCCCTTACAAGCCTAGCCAAGAGTTTATCGCCAAAAAAGAAACTTCAGTCAGCACATGTCTCCCCTGTCAGTGAGGAACACAAGTGGAACCCCTGGGACAAATTTGTGTTTTCCCATCCACTCTTCAAGGCTGTGATTGAAGAGGGTCAGTGATGTACTCTGTTAGAAGTATATGGGAAGTCTAGTCCAGAGACGGGCAGCTTCTGGGAGGCAAACCTGTCTCTCCAGCAGGTTTTGTTAATGTCACATATTAGATTTAGGCCTTTCAGTTAGGTAATGTGGGAGGAGTTAGACTTACTGATATGGAGTATCTCTAGTAGGGCAGGGTCTGAGATTGCCTTGTAGGTGAGACACAGATCACCTCTGAGCAATCTGTATGATACCAAGTTGAGTGATAGTGATTTGGGCCTGTCCACACAGAGCTGGTGTTGGAGGCCATGGATTCTCTTTGTGAGGTATTTCTATGGCCTTTCCAGCTGGTGCAGGTTTTTGGAGAGGTACGTACCAAATGGGGCATTGTACTCAATTATTGGCCAAAAGAGAGAGGAGTACAGAGGGTACTAACCTCCTTTTTTCTGGATGCATTCCCTTTTCTTATGAGATGAACCAAGTAAAAGGCTTTTCTGACCATTGCCATTACATGTTCAAATATGAGATTGTTGTCAACTTGTATACTCAGGTCTCTCACCACAGGTTGTGTGCTTAGGGGGTTGCAGTCAACATGGTAATCACTAGGGGCTATGCTTTTGATGAATGGTATGATAGTAATTTTTTTTTTTTGCATTTAACTTAAGGCCATGACTTTGAGATGTCATTTGTTGTTGTGAGACCCTCTTGTAGTATATTAACATCTTTTGGGGAGTCAATGACAGCACCCAATTTACAGTCGTCCACAAACTTGGTCAGCCACAGGCCTTTTGCCATTGCCTGGACCTCTGATAAATAGATGTCAAACAGTAGGGGTCCCAGGACAGATCCCTGGGGAACTCCTATAGTGACAGGTCTGCTGTCAGAGGTGGAGATGCCTATTTTGACTTTGAGGGTCCTGTCGATGAGCCAGTTGGCCACCCACCTGATGAGACAGGGATTTATGTCAAGTTGTGTTAGCTTTTTGATGAAAGGTCTTGACCAAGTCAAGGTAAGCTGTATGTACTGACTTTCCCTCATCCAGGGCCTTGGTAACAGTCTCAAAGAAGTCAACTGGGTTCAACAGGCAAGATCTGCCCTTGACAAATCTGAACTGGGTGGGGTCAAGTGCTTGGAGTTTGGCTATGTCCTTGTTTATGAGATCCATAATGATATGCTCCATGGCTTTACAGATCAGACTTGTCAAGCTAATGTGGCCTTGACAAAACCTACTTGTTGACTACAAACTTTTTCAAGCAGATAATGCTGCTCTCCTGCCAACCCATACAGGTACTAATTTTTACTTTTTTTTTCTACATGACAGTTTCCAAAGTATTAAAGAACATTTTAAAAACAATAATTTTACACTCTTTAAAATAATATGAAAAACAAATACAATTTAAATAATTATACCAAATTAGACATAATATGAAAAAAATGGGTTAAGAATAAATACAAGTTATATGACAATGATTTAATAGTTAGAGAAATTGTAGTCAATTTATAGAGAAATTAAAGGGAAGTTAGTATAACAGTAACATTCATTGCAGTATGAAGTGAGAGAAAAGCAGGCTTATGGTATATTTAGAGATATAGTCAGGGAAGAGAAATTGATAGAAGTAAGGAAGTGAGTGAGGAATGATGTTTAAGATATATGGTATGAATAGGTATTTGCTCATATTTAGGAATATAGTTTATCCTGGTGCTGAGCAAGAACAGAGTCAGTTATTGGTAAAGAAGTCTTTCAGAACAACTTTGAACGATGGGAGGGAGTGTATTGACTTGATGGCCACAGATAAAGAGTTCCAGGCCTTAGCAATATGGTATGAGTGCTGACAATGCCGTGCAAATTTGATATATTTGTGGGCAGGCAGGAGTTTTTGGTCATTATACTGTAATGACCAACTGGGAACATGGTTGTGTCGAATTTTATTAAGTGCTGCATGAGCAAATGGATTCTGGATAATTTTATAAGTGGTAAGAAGCTACATATATGTTAGTTCTAACCAATTTAGGCTTTTTAATGGTATACAGTGGTGGGTTCTGAAAGAGGTATCTGCTTCAAATTTAGCAACTTTGTTATAGCACTGTTCAAGTTTTGATTTTTATGATGCCCAAAGGTTAGAAAGATGAGATGAACATAAAGAAATGTGTGGAGAAGATACGTAGTGGCAAGCGTATTATTAGTTGCATCTTTGAATAAGTGTTTGGCTCTATACAGCATCCCCAGTTTTAGATGAGTTTTTTTAATGGAATTTTGAACACGCAGGTCAAATTTAAGATTATTATCCACTATCATCCCTAATAACTTGCCATGAGAAGTGACTTCAATGGTTGTGTTACCAAGAGATAGGACTTTATTTATTTTGTCTTGGGAAAGGCATTTGGGGGGAAAAGTAGCTTTTCTTTTTTTAAGGGTTGAGCATGAGTTGTAAGTTATAAAGCTAAGTTTCAGTTGCTGCATACTGTATTAGTGAAACATGTTGCATGGATGTCTGCAGGGTGTTGGTGAGAATGTTAAAGAGGAGGGGAACCAAGGATAGAGTCTAATGGTACAATGGAGGAGACTGGGAGGTATGGTGAGAGGATGCAGTGCCATTTTATTGTCTAATACCTATTGTATAGGTAGCTTTTGAACCACAGATGGGTGGGCTGATAGAGACCTAATGAGGACGTTTGAAATAGAAGTTTGGTGTGACAAACTGTACTGAAGAATTTAGACAAGTCTAGAAATAAAGAGGAGATGACTTTTCCATTATCTCCAGCTCTATTGAATGCATCTACATAGATTAGAAGTGCTGTGTTAGCACTATGGAAGGGAAATAAGCCATGTTGTGCAGGGAAAAGGAGCTATACCTGCAGGAGATAGTTTAGCAATGGTATCCGAACACATTTTACAAGTATTTTTGGTGAATAAGATTGCTATAGGTCTAAAGTTAGTAATGTCTGTTGAATTTATCTGGTATCCTGTTTGTTTTATACTTAACAAAGAGCTCCAAGTGTGACCAGTAAAATAATATAGTGCAAAGAAAACCATTGATCCCAGGCAGGTGTTGAACTGTCTTCTTAAAGGAGGACTGCTCAAAACTATTCTGCCAAAAATCATGTGGAATGACAAAATCCTAGATGAAAACAATTTTCAAAATAATGTAATTTCCTGTAGAGATAAGTCAATTTGCTCTTCTTAGAGCATGTCATCCCCTATACCCATGAAATTAATATAGTCAAGTCAACCATAACTGCACCTCAACACAAGGACAAACTCCAAATGTAATGCATCCACTTTGTCAATGCTCACTGCAACCAAGTGCAAACTGTCAAGTAGCAGTCTACATATCAGCTGCATGGAAGTTTCTTTGAAATTAGGATTTCAGGTCCAGTGCATACTAGTTTGTTATTGTCTTATCCAACTGCTTAAAAGGGTGCTTTTGCAAGATGTTGTGAATGCTTCTGACTTAATGACCAATTAGGGGCTGTAACTTGAGTAATTACCTTTTAAAGCTGCAGCAACAAAGATTGTTGACATACAAATCTTAACATGGAAATTAAATGGAAGAGTCACTTTATTTCCTGTCTTGGTATCAGAGTGCCTTAGTTTCCTGGAATGTAGTCAGGGTAACTCTATTCCATTTAATGGCTCTATTGTATCTCACAAAGAAATAAACAATACATAAAATGTGATCCTAGACACAACAGTTGTAAAGGGAAGTAGTATTACCCATGTTCGATGGGGTCTAAACAGTAGTATTTATCTCCCACTGAATAAATACACCTGTAGTTCAGAAAAATACCAGATCAAAAAAATAAAACTATCAACAGATGTTTAGCGATATGTTAGATAGAAGAAGACAAAGACCTACATTATTTTTGAACACTAATGAAGAGCTGCGGTGGTGATGCTGTGGTAGTGTTGTCGCCTCACAGTTAAACATTGCCTGTTTGATTCTCAGTTAGTGCATCTTCTGTGTAGTGACATGCGTGAATGGGCGTTCCTTCATTGAAGGTTGTGTGTTAGGCCCAGCAAGCCAGTACGTAAAAATCTACTACCAGTCATTAGTGGACCAGAGTTCCACTGTGGCGATCCCTAACCAGGAAAAGCCGAAGGACACAAACAAACAAATGGAGAATGTGTAAAACCTTATTCAATTAAATCTTGCAATGCTTAGTTTCATAGTGAAATCTTAGTTCATTGGATAGTAATGTCAAGCCCATGTGCTGGAGAAGAGAAATGTTCCTTTTCCTTTTAAGTACAATGTATGCAAGTGCTTCGGTAACAATGTCATTGCTTAGCACCACTCTCTGCAGTAATGTGGCTAACAGTATCTCCAGTTGTTTGACAATATGATAGTATCAGTGCATGTCCATATGACTTTTTTTAGCAGATCATGCTCTATGGCACATATTATTGTATGTTTTTTTTGCAAACCATGTGTTAGTGTATATCACTTGCATTTTCTTTCATGACATTTATGTATCCTAAAGAAGAAACTATAATCAGTTCAAACAACCAGTAAAAGGAGCATAACTCATTGTAAATATCATTTCATTATGGCCTTTACAATAGCATGTATGTAAATATCACTGGCATTTCCTTTCATAACAAATTACACTGTCTGAAATAGAAGCTATAAATAGAACAAAGCAGAAAGCCACTGAAAAAAACTTAAACATTATATCGACCCTCAGTAATAAAGAGTCAATTAGGAGTAAGAAGAAGCAGTGATAATGCACATCATTTCAATGTGCTACACTTTTCTGTTGGGGGGGGCAGTACATACCTCTACCATTAACAAAATGGATTCTTTAATGAGCAGTTATGTGATTACTGAAATGGGCCACATGTATCACACCCCTGCTGTTAATATACATGCACTGTTCTTCAATGGGAAGTCTTGGTGTCGTAGTAATATGTAATTCAGCAGGATTTCAATGTGGTCAGTTGCAACATCATTTTAGGATACTTTTCGAAACCTAGGCTGTTTGCACTGAAATTTACTTCAAGGTGTGACAGTTCTTGCTTTATACTATGTTTATCTATGCTATGAGGTTTCATACCACAATAACTCTTAACATGGACATCATTCATCAAACAGCATCAGGCACTTACTGCTTAGCTAGATGTTGTCTTTAACACCTTGTTTATAATATTTTTACCTTTGAGACCTGTATGTGATATTACTGCAGAGGATCATTACTACTTCCACACAACCACCATTAAAATATTACTGCTTGATATGGATTAATGTTGTTCATGTTGTAGTATGATGCAGTTGCAACAATCATGTACTATTAGTGAAATAAAATATCAAATGGCCTTAATAAGTATACAGACTATTTCACATAGTATTACATTAGCTATACAAACTTAACCTGCATTTTTTTCAGCACCAGTATTATGCCTGACCTTAAATGACTGAATAGATTATTACAAAATGGTATAGCTTACATAACTACGATACTTATGTAACTGCAACTACTACATATTTTACAGAGCCACAATACTTTTGCAAGTACAGCAATTATGTTCTCAACACAGATGGTATTGTGTGGTAATAGCAGCCTTATTGTGCTCTGTTCAGAACTGCATTGTTTACTTTCACTGCATTTGTGACATTGTAACATTGCATACTTTTTTCTCCATTTTGTTTTGACAGATGCCCACAGCTGGCGACATCTGTCAATGCTGGTGCTACTATGTTTTATAACCAACAATTATGAATTGCTCAGTGATGTTAACTAAATGAATGTGATTCGGGTCTTCAAAAGTCATGCCTGGGTGAAGGTAAACTATATTCATTTTTAAATGAATGTATGCAAATGAATATATCTTTGAGATATGAAGAATGCACTGGTAAGAAAGCTAAGATCCTATTACAATAACAGTTTGAACCTTTGTTCCTGATGTGTTACAGCTCCAGGTTAATGTGAAAAGTATTATTCTGTAAGTAAACTTACCATAACAGTTCCTGCTCAAATGATCACTGCTACAATAGCCAAAGCTATGTGGGTTATATCCTACAAGGATATAATAGCTGGCCAGCTTCATAAGTCTTCATGGAACCTTCCATACAGCCAAACATCTCATCTCAAGTTGATAGGACTGTAAAGACAGGTTTGGTCATGAAGCCATTCACAGCTTTCCTGTCACTGAAGAGTACGTTCATCTGAGGCTTTTGAGGATTCTCAGTTGGCTTGTGTAGTTCCTTTGTTGGGTAGATAAATTTGCTTGTTGTAATAGACTGTCACAAGACTGTATTGTACTTTGAAATGGGAGAGCTGTTTTCTCCTGTCAGTTTAAAAGTTGTTAAAAGTATTTAAAATGTATTCTTTTCTGTGAAGAAATGGTATTTATTTCACTTTTTGGGTCTGGCAAAAGTCTTATAAAATGCTTTGTAATGTCTTTTTTCATAAAAAAAACTTACTTTTGAAGAGTTTACATTTTTACCAACTTTTACTGCTTGTTTTCCACAGGAAAGAGCCACCATTTTTGGTTTGAACATAAAACAAACTGTCAGTCCCATACACAGTCTTTCTTCCAGCCACACAAAAAAAAAAAAAAAAAAAAAAAAAAAAGTAAACAGCCTTTGCCATCACAGCAGGACAGCAGTTTGACTCAGCTGCAGGTGGGTGACTCTGCTGTAGTCATTAGTCCTATCTCGGACCACTCATCATTTACTGTCAATCCCTCTGGTATAGCACCTAGAGCAACTATGGACACGGGATTAGCCACATCACCTGTGGCTGTTGAGGTCCTCTCAGTGAGCAAGGGAGAGATACTCTTGGCTGCCCTGGGAAAGGGAACAGGGAAGGTTTCCCCATTTTGTCCAAATGTTGTGCTCATCCCTGTAGAAGCTGCCATCAATCGTATCATTGGCCCCATTTTCCTGTCAAAAAGAAACTAAAATTTAAACACGTATATACTCCTCCACAAATTTCCTCAGACAGGAATAAGTTGCTGCATCTGGCTTAGGGTTTGATGTGCTCTATTGATTCTTCTTATAAAATAGTTTCTAGTAAAAGAGTGAGGGATGCCTCTTTTTCTGAAGAGATACAAGATTCTGAATCTGGACATGAAGATGAAGGGACAGATACATGGTTTTCTCCTCAGATTTCTCATTCAGACTTAGAGGAGAACTCAGTTTCTGATTCTTCCTTTGGAGTTTTATCTTACTCTTGGACAATTTTCTGAATGGTCTAGTGTTTTTGCAGGAGAACACTGATGTTTTTATGTCCCTCCGAAATGCTATGAGCTGTTGCAGAAGGAATTTCCAGAACCTTCACCATTCCTCCAGTCCTGTCAGCTTTGGTGAATGTGCACCTGTTTGCGTGTGTGTGTGTGTGTGTGTGTGTGTGTGTGTGTGTGTGTGTGTGTGTGTGTGTGTGTGTGTGTGTGTGTGTGTGTGTTTGTTATTGTCTGCAATTTTCCTGATACTTACCCAACTGCCCCTAAAAAAGCAGCTAGGATATATAACATTCCTCAGACTTTTAAGCTTTTAAACACACTTCCCAAACCTGGCCCAGCAGCTATAGCTTTAATTAATCCTACTGCTGCTAAACATTTTGTTTATTCCAATCTTACTCCCTCTGATAAGAATGAGGAGATTTTTGAAAAGTTTTTGGGGAAAAGTGTATGCCTCTGCAACTTTGATTTTCAGAATTTTGAATTGTCAAACTCTTATGTTAAGGTTTGTTCTGACTAATTGTAAAAGTATGGAGAATGTTTTGTCTGCAAGTTCTTGTTTTAAGGAAACAAACTGCTTTAAATAATTCAGCTTCATCTTTTCTACAAGTCACTAATCATTGTTTACAGAGTATATATAATTCAGTTGATAGTTCTTCAAGGGCTTTGGCCACTGGTACTGTGCTGAGGAGGTTTATTTTGCTGAGCTCTCAGAAACTCATAGATGATTGTAAAAATTTGATTTTTTTAATTCTGCTTTGGAAAGAGATATAGTTTATGCCCCCCTTGCTGTAGATGTGATCAACACATGTGATGAGAGGTGAAAGTTGATTCAGGCAATCTCTAATGATTTTTTCAGCCCTTGTTTTCCAAAATTTCTGAGAGATACTCTAACCTCTCATCCAGTTTTGGCAAAAAAGGAAATAAACAGTTTCAACAAAATGCAGGGAAGCAGACATTTAAGAAGAAATGGCAATATGGTTCCAAAAAGAATTCAGAAATCTTCAAAACCAAGGACAGTCCAACAAGTCAAAATGACTATTTAAGGGACCTTGTCCTGTCCTCCTGGTGGTCACTTTTCACTTCCAGAAAGTCTGAATATTCCATTTTGTCTTTGGTGACAGATAGTTTCAGACAGATGGGTTCTGAAGATCATTCATCAAAGTTGCAGATGGCAGTGGCAGGAAATTCCTCCTTTCCAGGGGGTGATCTCTCATCCACCAGACCAGACTCTTTTATTTCTACCTGTCCTTCATTACATACTTTCCCAGGGAGAGAAAACATCTGTTTCTCCTACTCAGATGGGCAAAAGTTTTTATTCAAGGATGCTTTTAGTGCCAAAGGAAAAAAAATGCTCGGAGATCAGTTTTGGATCTTTCTTTCCTAAACCTGTTTACGATAGTGCCCAAGTTCAGAATGCTTTCATTTCAAAACCTGTTACCTCTTCTTCCTCAGTCAAGTTTCCAGTCAACTCTCAGTTCAAAAGATGCTTGTTATCACATCCCTATTAATCCAGACTTCAGACATTTCATATGGATCTTGTGTGGCTTGTTCACATTACCAGTTCTCTGCCTTACCCTTTGGGCTATCAACTGCACCACAGGTGTCCACAAAGTGTCTAGGAACAGTTGTAGCTCATTGCAGGCCACAGGGTATCCAAATTTTTCCACATTTATATGACTTACATATAGGTTTATAGGTTCATAGGTGTGTACTAGGCTAATAGCCCTGGAGCCCTTACAAGCCTAGCCCATGGGATTATCCTGGCATCATGTCACCCAACCTTAGTTCCCAGTGCCTCTGTCAAGTAGAGCCACTGGAGTGATCTCCTGGGTGAAATTTTTATTCCCCATCCACTCTTCAAGATTTCTTTTGAAGAGGGCCAGTAAAGTGCTCTGTTTGACATGTATGGGAAGTCTATTCCATAGCATGCGCAGTCTCTGGGTTATGAACCTGAACCTCCAGCATGTTCTGTTGATTGTGGTAATGAGGTTGAGGTCTCTGGAGTGTGTGGTGTGGAATGATTGGGATTTCTTTAGATGTAGCATTTCTAACAGAGCTGGGTCAGACATGGCTTTGCAAGTCAAGGAGAGATTGCCTCTAAGTAGGCGATATGAGACAGAGAATAGTTGGAGTTTTTTGAGTCTGTCCATATAGGACAAGTGTTTAAGGCCTAGAATTATCTTTGTGAGGTACTTTTGTGGCCTCTCCAGTTGTTGCAGGTGTAGGTACATGCCAAATTGGGCATTGTACTCGATGACTACCCTAATGAGGGTAGAGTAGAGGGAGACAATGACCTCTTTCTTCCTGGATGCAAAACCCTTTGTAATGAGATGTGCCACATAGAAGGACTTTCTGACCACAGTGGCAATGTGGTGGTTGAAAGAGAGGTTGCTGTCAACCTGCGTTCCCAGATCTTTTAAAACACCTTCTGTATTCAGTGGACTATCATCGATGTGATAATACATGGGAACCAGGTTTTTCCCAAAGGGGATGATGACACATTTTTTGGCATTGAGCTTAAGGCCATGGTTCTGACAACAGTCGTTGGTCTCAGTGAGGCCTTTCTGTAAGATGTCAACATCACTTGGGGAGTTAATAATAGCTACCAACTTGAAATTGTCTGCGAACTTTGTCAGCCAGCATCCCTTCGTGTTGGCCTGGACTTCAGAGAAGTATATACCAAACAGGAAAGGACCCAGGACTGAACCCTGTGGGACTCAACTTGTGACTGGTCAGCAGTCTAACTTTGAGTCAGCTACTTTCACACTGTGGGTTCTGTCTGTGAGCCAGTTTGCAACTCACCTAGTGATATAGGGGTTGATGCCTAGCTTACTGAGTTTTTCTATGATTCCTGAGTGGGGAATAGTATCAAAGGCCTTGGCCAGATCAAGGTAGGCAGTGTGAACCACCTTGAATTCATCCACAGCTCTGGTGACTGACTCAAAGAAGTCAACCAAGTTGAGCAGGCATGATCTACCTTTCACAAAACCAAACTGTGTGGGATGCAGAGTTTGAAGATTCCCTATATTCTTGTTTATTAGATCCATGATGATGCATTCCATAGCTTTGCATATCAGACTCGTTAGGCTAATGGGGTGATAGTTCCATGAGTCTGTAGTCGCTCCTCCTTTCTGGAGAGGGATGACTGTAGCAGTGCGCCATTCAGTAGGGACAAAGCCTGAGGTGAGGCTGTGACTGAACAGGGCACACAGGTGAGGTGCCAGTTCACTCTGTAGTTCATGTAGAACACAGCCAGGGATATTGTCAGGTCCCATTGAAGCTGTATTCTTGGCCTTGGACAGTGCTGTTTTAACCTGTGCAGCTGTAATGCTGGGTACCTGGCAATCTGCTGTTAATGTGATAGGTCCTTTGGGAGGGGATAAAGGCATAAAGTTGGCACTGAATCTGTCGGCTAGTATATTGGCAATATCTGTTGGCTCGGTATAGGAGGTGCCATTGTGCAGTAGCTCAAAGCAAATCTGGTTATTGCCATGGATATTCTTTACATAACTATAGAAGGTCTTGTGGTTGTCTTTACTATCTGCTACAATTCTGTTTCCATAGCTAGCTTTAGAGGAGACAGCTAGCTGGTTCTATTGGGTATGGCAAGATCCATGCATTTGTGTACGTGTTCGTACAGTGCATTGATGTATGATTTGGTGGTCATGCAGCTATTCTCCATTTGCATGGGTGCTGTGAAGTTAGCCGCCTCTGTTTCTAGGAGCACAAAGTTAGCCTTGGAGAAGTTTTACATGGTGGTTACCTTTGCTGGGGGGGGGGGGTGTAAATTTCCAAGGTGATTAGTTTGTGGTCAGATCTAACAAGGCAGGAGTTCAATATTGGTGTAGAGCAATGGTCGCCCATGTTAATAATGACCAGTTCAAGGATGTTGCTACTTCTAGTCAGAGTAAGAACCAGCCGGTCCAGGGCATTGGAATTAATGAATTCCAGGAAACGTTGAGCAAGTGTATTGGTACATGAGTAGTTTTCCCAGTTAATGGAGGAGAAGTTGAAGTCGCCCAGCATGAGAGTGTTAGGTTGAACCCTAATATTCTCCAGGGTGCTTAGGAACGTGGAGTGTGACTCTTGGGACATGGTTGGGGACCTATAGCAGGCAACAACCTAAATCGCTGTCTTACCCAATGTTAGCTGCACCTTAAGTATCTCTGAAGCATTATGTTGGGCTACCAGTCTGGAGGTGTGCACATCCTTTATGGATATGGAAACACCACTGCCTTTGGAGCTTCGGTCCATGTTCTGGGGCTAAAAGGTGTGGAATGAGTTATAGCCTGGTAGTGCAGGGGTGCTTTCTTCTGCCATGAACCAGGTCTCTGTTACAGCACAAATGTTGATGTTCTCAATTTTAAGGAGTGCTTCGAGTGAGTGTATTTTGAAATTTAGACTTCTAGCATTGAGGAGCATGAGCCTCAGATTGCATTTGTTTGTAGCTGTTACGGTGGTAATTTGATCTTTTGAACACCACCTAAAAAAGGCACTAAAGGGGTGGTAAGAGCATTGGCCAGTATCCAGAAGCCCAGGGATGACAGAGTCTTTGCAGCATCTTTTTTAAAGTGTCAGGAATTTTGCACTTCATGGAGAGATCTCTTATACAAGCTGGGATTTCAAGAAACAGTCAGAAGCCTTTTTTGTCTCCTTCACACAGGATTGTGTTCCCAGGTTGTCAGCTAGACACCTCAGTTCAAAGACGTTTACTTCCACCCAAAAATCAGATTAATATCTAGATTTATTTCTATGTTTTTACAGTCATACTTCAGTCACACTGAGGGAATACCTCAGTAGTCTGGGTTTTGTGATATCTATGATTCTCATGATACTCCTGGCAAGGCTCCACATGAGAAAGATACAGTGGTATCTGAAGTCTCTTTGGTCCTAGCACAAACATTCCTTCCCAGTGATGGGGTTTGTCAGAAGGGAAATCATTTGATGGAGACAGCAAATATCTTTAAGTCCAGGTCTCCCTTTCTCCCTCTCTGCTACAAAGCAGTCACTCAACACAAATGCCTTGGACTTTGCTTGGTGAGCAGATTAAGGAAGGATAAAAATACAAGGTGTGTGGGATACCAAGGACAGATGCAAGCACGTCAATATAAAAAGATGCATACGCTGATCAAGACAGTCAGCTCTCTGAATCATCTTTGGTCCTTTGGACAGTCTTGTGGTACATTAACAAGCAAGAGGGAACCCCATGCTCCCTTTGCAAACTAGCCATGTTAAATTGGGATATAGCTTCACAGCACATTCTCACTCTGCAGGCATCCTAAATTCTGTCAGAGCAAAACTGTGTGGCAGACAAGCTGAAAAGGACTAGGATAAACCCTCACAAATGGAAACTAGATCAGGTGGTCCTTCTAAGATTTGATCCATTTCTGGGGAGTTCCTCAAGTAGACCTATTTCCTCTTCTCCAAACAATCAGCTGGCAAGATTCTGCTCCAGGTCTCCATGCAAGAAGGTCTGGAAGACAATTGCATTTTCTTTCTTCTTTACTATAAAAACAAAAATTATGGAAGACAGATGCCTTTTCTTTATTTCTTCTAAAACAAAATTATGTTAAATTCACATACCTTTCTGGCAAAGATAATTGAAATAACTTAGAGAGATGGCATAACGGCTTGCATCAAACTGCTTTGTTTGCTCATTTGTTTGTTTGCTTGCTTGTTTAGGTATTTTAATTTTATTTAGTTATACTTTGGTGCCAGTATTAGCACTGTAGAAAATTAGAAAGGGTACTGGTTAGTGAACCATCAGATTTTTATATAACTAAGAATAACATTTTTCCACTAGGAAATGTTTATATGTGATTATGGCGCTGTTAGAAGCAACAAGGTACATTCACTGAATCTTTTTATTTATTACCTTATGATGAACTCTTGTCTTATGTTGGTAATATATAAAAAAAGCCTGTTTCGGTTGTGCATTTCAGGTGTTTGTTGCAATCATTTTTAAATCTGAAAAGAAAATAATATTTGCACCATTATTTCTCCAATATGAAGGGCAATTATGGAAACAAATCTTCCATTGGTTAGTTATCTAACTTCATACACAGACATGCATTTCATCCTTTAAAATGTACTATATGGTGACTCGTATGTGGGTTTTGAACATTAATCAATCTGTCGTACTCCTTTTCATCATTTGTCTACCCAATGAATGTTTCTAAATTAACACTCCTGATTTCTTTA